>NW_026068243.1:431724-469902 GCF_014885135.2 Alexandromys fortis
GGAATCAAATTGAAGACCCAGATATTAAACCACATACCTATGAACTCCTGATTTTTGACAAAGAAGCTAAAAATATACAATGGAAAAAGAAAGCATCTTCAACAAATGATGCTGGCATAACTGGATGTCAACATGTAGAAGAATAAAAATAGATCCATATTTATCCCCAAGCACAAAACTCAAGTCCAAACAGATTAAAATCCTGAATATAAATCTGACCACACCGAACCTGATAGAAGAGAAAGTGGTAAGTAGTCTTTCATGCATTGGCACAGAAGACCACTTCATAAATATAACCATTGTAGCACCGACACTGAGAGCAACAATAAATAAACGGGACCTTCTGAAACTGAGACGCTTCTGTAAAGCAAAGGCCACAGTCAAGAAGACAGAAAAAAAAATCTTTCACCAACCCCACATCAGACAGAGGACTGATCTCGAAAATATATAAAGAACTCAAGAAATTAGACATAAAAATTTCAAATAACCCAATTAAAATGGGGTACAGAATTAAATAAAGGCTTCTCAAGAGAAGAACGTGAGGAAATGGGATAGTCGAGATGGAGGAAAGACCAAGATGAGAGCAAGGAAAGAGATATTTTGATTGAGGGAGTCATTATGGAACTAGCAAGAAACCTGGCACTAGAAAAATCCCCAGGAATCCACAAGAATGACCCCAGCTAAGACCCTAAGCAATAGAGGAGAGGGGCCCAAACTGGCATTGACCTGTGGTAAGACTGATGCATGTCTTAAATATCACCATAAAACCTTTATCCAGCAACACATGGAAACCAAAGCAGAGACCTGCATCAGAGCGCTGGACTTACCTCTCAAAGTCCAGTTGAAGAGTGGGAGGAGTGAGAATATCAGTAAAGAGGTTAAGACCATAAAGGGTACACCCACTAAAACAGTTTACCTGAGCTAATGAAAGCTCACCAACTCCAGCCAGACAAGGAAGGAAACAGCATAGGTTCAAACTAGTCCCTCTGAATGTGGGTGACTATTGGATGGTTGGGGCAGACTGCAGGGCCACTGGCAGTGGCACCAGGATTTATCCCTACTGCTTGTACTGGATTTTTTGGAACCCTTTCTATTTGAATGGATACCTTGCTCTGCATAGATATAGTAGGGAGGGTCTTGGACATTCCCCAAAGCAGTGTGACTTACCCTCTGTTAGGAGTGGATGCGGGTGGGCTTGGAGGGTGGTAAAGGAGGAGAGAGAGTGGGAAGTGGGATTGGTATGTAAAATGAAAAAAAAAAAATTAATTTAATTAAAAAAAATTAAACATTGTCTTTTTGTTTTCTTAACCCTAATCTAATAAAAGCAATAATTATATCTATAAATAGCACTCTATATACTCATTGAACAAACAATGCCCTTCTCATTCTATTCTTAGATGCAAATAGATTCTTATCTCTTCTTAGTCTTTCCAGGTAAACAGAAAGGTATTCTCAGAGAGGGAGTGAAGTGGATTGTTAAATATTCTGAGATAAGAAATTCAGTAAAGGCTGTCTTCCAGTTGGCATCTTTTCCCAAATAAGTATCAAGACAAAAAAAAAAAAATAGAGGTATAATAGAATTCTGGGAGGAAAGAATTAAAAGTAGGAAAATAAGTATTTTGTTTCATCTTCTAAAATATATTAGGAGATATAGATACTTCTCAACTAATACATTTTAGGGTCCTAAGATTCCATAAAAAGTTGAGAATACTGTTCTTCAAAAATGGAACTCAAACAAACACTTTCAAGAACGTCAAGAACAAACGATGAGCCTGGAGGTGGTGGCGCACGCCTTTAATCCCAGCACTTGGGAGGCAGAGGCAGGCGGATCTCTAGGAGTTCAAGGCCAGCCTGGTCTACAAGAGCTAGTTCTGGGACAGGCACCAAAGCTACAGAGGAACCCTATCTCGAAAAAAAAATACGATGACCTATGTCATGGAGAAAGGAATCTACCATTCTTCTACTATATGGTCATAGCATTAAAACAACTGCTGCCATTGTATCACTATACCATAGATTATGTCATCTATCATCTCTCTCCAGAGAAGCTCTTTTCCCCCAGTGTATGGCAAATAATGAAGAGACGCATACCTGAAGAATTTATAGAGAATAAGAGACTTTGAATGCTCAGACATAATGAGATGTCCATATCCCACCACACCCTTAATCTCAGGGATCTATGCAGAAGAGAAGGTGTTAAGATTGTAAAAATTGGAGGTTCTGGATGACTGCAAGGAAACAATCCTTTCCAGACACAACAGAGTAATCGTGCATATGAACTCACAGAGATTGTCAGTTCATATTGTGATTGCACAAGACCTGCAAAATTTCAAGTCAGGCAAAAATCCCAGCATGGAGGAGGGGAGAGGGCCAACCCTATCTCAAGAACTGTTCACATTTGATAGCTTTGGGTAAAGGAGAGTCAGTTTTCATTAGTGGTGTAACAACCGGAATAAGGTCCACACTTAAGGACAGGCCCAATGCCTAGAAGTAATTGGGGCACCAACAGGACCCATGAGCTTAAAAAAGAAATAGAGAGTTGGAGGGATGAAGGTAGGTGGATGAAGAGACAGGTAGGATATGGGAGGAGTTTATAATAAGCTGAATATGATCAAAATACATTGTATAAAATCCTCAAAGAATTAATAAAAACATAATTTTAAAAATTCAGAAATAGCAAGTGGTAAAAATTGTATCAGGTACTTATTGTCTCCTAACTTTCCACTTAGGCTGATTAGTAAATTTTGTTATGCATATTTTTGTTGTGGGATAATCTTTTTGTGCACTGTGAATATGTGTCTCTTCCAAGGCATCTTCTGATTGGTTTAGTAAAGAGCTGAATGGCCAATAGATGGGCAGAAGGGAATAGGTGAAATTTCTGGGGGAGGGGAGGGACAGGGATAAGGAATCAGAAAGGCAGAAATTTGCCAGCCAGACAAAGAGGAAGTGGGACACACAGTACTGAACAGAGGTAATGAGTCATGTGGCAGAACATAGGTGGATATAAATGAGTTAATTTAAGTTTTAAGAACTAGTTGGGAAGAAGCCTAAACTAAGGTCAAGCTTTCATAATAAATAATAAGTCTCCAAGCCATTATCTGGGAGCTAACAATTTAAGGAAAGTCCAACTACATATTGTACCCCCCAAAATACACTTAATACTTCTAATCTACTGGGCATCATTAGCCTAGCCCATCTTAAATGTGCTCAGAGTTCTTCCATCACACTAACATGCATATTTAACAATAAACCAGTGAGGATTCCCTGTCACATACTAAGCAATCTACTGAAAGTGAAAGCCGATAGGCTGCAAAGTTATAGTCAGTTTTACAGCTCACACTGCAAGTGAAAACTCTTAATTTAGAGGAAGACCTTTACACTTGTGTGGTTTTTGTTTGGTTTTGATTTGGTTTGATATTTGTCAACTTGCCAACTTGAAAAAGGGGTGTGTTCAATGACGGACTGCATGCAGGAGATTCCCTATGGGAAAGTCTGTAAGAGCATTTTCTTGATCTATGATTGATATGGGGAGCCCAGTCCACTGTGGACAGAGCCAGCCCTGGGCAGGAACTCCAGGGTGCTATATAAAAGGAGGCTAAGAAAGCCTCAGACAGCAAATCAGCAAGTAGTACTCTTCCATGGCCCCTGTTTCAGGTTCTCCTTCCACATTCCAACTCCAATTTTCCTTCACAAAGATCTGTGAAGGGGCATGTTAGCTGAGTGAATCTTCCCCTGTCCAGGTTGGGTTTACGATCTTAGTGTTTTCTCATAGCAACCGAAAGCAAACCAGGGCAGCAATTTTCTTCGTCATCATCTATTTGACTATTGAGATGTGTGTGTGTGTGTGTGTGTGTGTGTGTGTGTGTTTTGAGAGAGAGAGAAAGAAAATCACAGAGGATCAACAAAGAAAATCAAATCAACATAATATTAAATAAAGACAGTGGTGAAAGCTGAGGAATTATAAAAAATCATGCATTGAAAAAAGAATAATCACTAGAAGCATCAAGAAACTTAAACAATAGAAAAAGAGAAGACTAACTTTGATGTTTAGAAATATTCTTTGTTTTCAGGGACATTGCTGGTTTATGAAAATTCTGCCTGTTCTATCCTTTTTTCCCCTCTTTGTCAGTACCTCTCACTTGAGTTCAGATTTGAATCTGGATGACAAATGAACAGAATTGGAAAGTTTACAGCTTTTACCATCTAATCCTTTTCCTTTCTAGAAAGAGTAGAGTTCTATATCTCTTATAAATGTTCAGAAGACCAGAACGTGGATCAGAGAGAGTCTTTGATAGTCTAGCAGTAATCTAAGCCTAACGACAATCTCATTCATCTGAATTTAACAACTGTGGTTTTAAGAAACAAAGAGTGATTGACAGGGCATGTGATTAATTATCTCCAGATTTGCAACGTTCCTGAAGTGAACTGGAGAGAAAGCCCTGATGCCATGGGCATCCAATGGGATCTTTCATTATTGGGGGAACTGGGTGTTCTTCCCCTCCTGGGAATGGAAGCTCTGGCTGTCAGTGAGGAGCCCTTTGCCAAGAGGGAGGAATCCACCTCCTTCAGGTTTCCTCATAGCAGAGATTCTTCAAAGAGGCACTCACCTGTTGGTTCTTTTGTTCCTCCTTGGCTCTATATCCACCCGTGAGAATAGGATTCACCTGGTCCACAGTAGGTATCGTCAGGGCATTTTACACAGTCACTGATTCTATTGGAAAGAATTAACTTGCCTACTACAAAACTTAGAGAGTTTCAGTGACCTGGCTGGGAAAATGCAAAATAAACTATATTAGCCTTTGTACATGAATATTTAAAAGGCTTTTTTTAAAATATAGGAACAAGGATGTTCCAATAAGCACAATTAAGAAATGAAAAGACGTTTCGTTTTAACTTTGGAACGTAGATGCTCAGTAAACTTGCAAATGTTGTTGAGATCCAGATTCAAGCAGGTTGACATTTCATGATGGGAGACCAGCTGTCTTTAGCAACGAAGCTCACCACATAGTCTTGGTATTGTTACAGTAGTCAAATTGCGTACACACACAATCACAGCACCTGGGTAACATCCGAGCTGTACAGCCCTTGTGTTCCTTACTCTGTTTTACATGTTAGGGAACTACAGCTCAGAGGAAGGAAGTGACTTGCCCAAGGCAAGTAACTGGTGAGTCAAGGTTTGGCTCCAAAGCTGGTCCATTTCCATTATGCTGTAGTCACAGACAGGAATAGCAGCCACAGACCGCCTGCCTCCCTAGTCCGCTTTCCTTACAATGAGGTATGACAGACTCTGGTTTTTTAAAGTTAGGGCAGTAATATATATAGACCTTGTTCTCCACGATCACTACTTTTATTGAGCAGCGACAATGTGATAAAAGTTAGTAGTCAATGGTTGTTGTTGTATGAGTAACAAATTATTTTATGAGAAAAGGGGGGAAAATTCCGACTTTAAAAGCGCCAGGATTATACAAAGTTCTTGGATTTCATGACTTTTTTTTTTTCTTCCTATGTATGTGGAAACCCTGAGAATTACTGAAATCAAATGATTTGATTGTGGCTTCAGTTATTGTCTTAAATTTATTCTTCCCCAGCCGGGCGGTGGTGGCGCAGGCCTTTAATCCCAGCACTTGGGAGGCAGAGGCAGGTGGATCTCTTTGAGTTTGAGACCAGCCTGGTCTACAAGAGCTAGTTCCAAGACAGGCTCCAAAATCACAGAGAAACCCTGTCTCGNCAACAAAAAACACAAAAAAAACCTGCATCAAAAAACAAAAAAAAAAAAAAAAAAAAAAAAAAAAAAATTCTTCCCTTATACTATATATACAACCACGGCCTCCCCTCCTTCCCTCCTCCCAATGTCCCCACATCTACTCCTCCTCCATTACCCCTCAGAAAAGAGCAGGCCTCCCAGTGATATCAACCAAACACAGAACAACATGATGTAATAAGAGTAAAGACAAACCCCCATATTAAGGCTGGACGAGGCAACCCAGGAGGAGGGAAAGGGTCCCACAAGCTGGTAGAATAGTGAGAAACACCTTCACTTCCATCATTAGGAGTCCAGCAGAAACTCCCAATGTCCTTTACGTGGGAGATTTAAGCCAACAGTGAAAGATGAACTGTCTTATAGAATGTACACTTTGTAGAATGAGAAAAACAAACAGTGTACTAGTAAAGGTCACAAATATTCATAATGTGTAACAACTGTTTTTCTTTGCAGGAAGGCCAAATAACAAAAGGATAAATTTAATTTAGTAGAAACAGCATAATTTAGATATGTATGGGCTATGGAAAGTTTAGTCTTGAACCTTTACTCTTTAGGAGGAGTGTGGTATTTGGTGAGGATATAATAATCTTTTGATTGAGAATTATTTTTCTGGCTCTAGGTAGGGATGGAATCCAGGAGCTCTCACATGCTAGGCAAGTGCCTCATCACTGAACTATATCTGGAGCCCAAGGGAAGTTTTAAAAAGTCGTTATATATAAGACATACGTTCACTGTTTCTGCTTTTACCAGTGTGTGAAGGGAAAAGAATGCCAAGTTTGTAGTCGCTATATAGTCATTAAGTCCCACTTGGGAATATCTACCGATGGAATTCACACAAACCCCAGGTTCTCTCATTAGACACAACCTTCCCCCGATGTGGAAATCTTTACATTTTTCCTGATGGATAGGACACGGAATCTGTCTACGTTTCCCTTCCCCTCTCACTTATAAAGGGAGGTCAGTTAGAGAGAGACACGTTTGAAGAGGCCGTAGCATGTCTGGCATCACAGGGGAGCTCATATAGGATTAGAAATGATAGGCCCCCAGAGGGGTCCTTTCTCTAGACTTCTGGGATGACTATCATGAAAACATATTACTGTGCTAGAAATAGGCATTATCTGCTTAAATCTGATACCTTGGCAGGATCTTATAGGATGGAAACTGAACTGGTGCCATCTAAGGAGTCTAGCATGAGCCTGAACAACTGGTTCTGTGTGTGTGTGTCACCCTATGTATAAAAGATCGTGCGGCTCTCACGATCAGTCTTAGAGCACCAGCTGAGCAATGCACAGAGCAGACCTGTAACTGACTTACATCACCTTCAGCATGAAGACAGACCCAGTGCTACTGCTTTTGACCCTGGCTCTTTATCTCACACAAGGTGAGCAGTTTACAAACATTGAAAGTTTCTTGCCATAGATCTCAAAGCTTGGGGAAGGGGCTTTTCTTCCCCACCCCCTACTTAGAATGTGTGTGTGTGTATGTGTAATACTTATGTATGTATATAATATGTAGACTAATGTATGTATATATGTATATGTATGTGCGTGTATATAACACATATGTAATTATATACAGAATGTTAAAATCTCGAACTATCCTTAATAATGAAAATGGTTTGAGAATAATTGAACTTTTTTTCTGTGAGAGGCCCTTCTGATAATTTTATATTAGCTCTGAAAAGCCAATAGATTATTTTGTATCCAAGCATCCAGTTTGTTCTACCTATAGGCATTAGACACTTAAAACTGGCATGCAATTACTACATGTATTTTAAAACTATGTGGGTAAGTGAATATTAAAAATAAATTATATTGACTGTTCTAGTTTTAAAACAATATTTCCTTTTACATTTATTCTATCTTAAGATTCTAAATGAATTGAAAATATTGTTCCTGAAGAATTAAGGAATTTTGTGAGAGCTAGAAAATAAATTTTCTAATTTTGTGTTTACTTGTCAGGATGACATGGGCTACATAGATTTACCTTTCTCTGAACAGTCCTTTTACAACACTGAACTTAAGATATAAAGCTATTGAGATCATTATACACAAACGATGTTGTTTCATAAAATAAATCTAAGGTATAAGAGATTAAGTTAATGAGCGTGTAATACGTCTATGACTTTAATTAACCTTAGTTTCTGACAGAGCTCTGATTTTGCTTCTGTAAAAAGGAATTAGAATAGCCAGAGTTCAGAAAATGAAATTTTATATTATATACATATATACATATATATATACATATATATATAGTTTAAGCTTTATACTACTTGGGTGTTTTAAGTTATATTTAAATTGGTACGGTGTATTTGGCATATGCACCGTGCTACCATCTGTCAAGGAGGAAGGCTGTCCCTCACTCTTCAGTGAGTTATGAGGCAATGTAGATAATCTGGTTAGGTTTAGTACAATGTGAGCATTGGGCCCTTGTGACAGTGCCATCATGAGATCTGTCACCATAAATCTTAATGCATTCAAGATAATTTGTGGTTGTAGAATACATTATCAGTAAAACAGTAAGAGCCTTGCACTGAGTGAATCATATGTCTAATTTATTAAAAAGTTTATATCTCTTAACCTTGTTTTCTGCATTTTTGTCTCAGATGCAGTCAGTGGGGATTCAGTACAGGTCAGTCTTGCTTATTCTCATTTAATTCCTTCAAAGTTACCAAAAGAAAAATTGATTTCTTGTTAATAATACAGACAGCATACTGACAGGCAATAATAACTTTTGTTTAAAATGCAAAAACAGGCCTTTATGGATAAAACATGAATCTCTCTCTCTCTTAGTCTCTCTGTCTCTCCTTCTCTCTCATTATATTAATTTATATAAGGCATTTACAAGAGGCAATCTACCATGCTAAAATAGTACTTTAAAACTCCATAGACAAACAAAATAATCAACCAAGAAATTGCTATTTTTCCACTCAACAAGTGAAAAATCCAGGATACTATATATGCTTTAGGTAATCGTTATGCAAAGAAATATGTGTCTGTCACAGTACATAGTCATCACACACACGCATACACTCACACACACATACACATATATAGATAATTAAATACATATCTATTTAATAATTCTGATCTATTTTGAAAAACCAGTATTTTCTGAAGTAAACAATAGACATAAAACTCATGCCTTCTGAAACTTTAGTTTTTGTGACAGGTAAATTGCAAAAATATATGGCTCTCTCAATAATAGTGCTAGGGAAAAAAGAGTAAGATATATAATATTACAGGAACTAAAGGAGGTCTCCATTTCTAAATGGGAAAAAGATACAGAGTGTTCTATGGTGAGAAAGCGTGGGAACAAGGATCAAAGGCCAGGAGAGATCTTGACAGCTTACAGCAGCCCTGGTAGAAGCACCTGTGAGGGCAGAACCCTGGATCCAGGAAGGTATTCAGGTGATTATGACAGGCCTGTTATTGAGAAACAAAAGAACCTCCTTGTATAGAAATACATTTTATATCTATTTGAAAGGTAATTGAAAAGGCCATGCCTTTGTCCTGTACATATTTTATCTTTGTCCACAAGCTGCTGTGTACGGCATTGCTGTATCATTTAAAACAATATTGCATGTGAAGCTAAATTTGTTACATCTCTCAAAGGCCATGAAAATTAAATAAAGGAATTAAGTAGGTTTTCTTTCTACCAAACTTCTTTTAAAACATTATTAAATTGTTTATATCTCACTGTAACTGTTTTTAAGAAAAGAAACGTTGTTCTGTAAATATTCTAGAGGATTTCACATAGATAGCCTCTATTATTTCACCCAAGTTTGGCTAGTCAGTGATGGCTCATGAGACTTTGGCAGAGTCTGGGTTTTAGAGAGCAGGACACACGTTAAAACCTCAGATCACGGGCAATGGTTGAAAAATTGCACTGAATTTCTTTGATATCATCGAATTCTACTGTGCTGAAAATCTTATTGAAAACCACAGGTTTAGCTACCTTATTATATTGAAATAAAAGGCAAGATGCACACAAGAAAACAGTCTTCCCTCTGGAAAAGTTTCTGAGAATACTTTTTGGATATTGTCCCCCAACAGAAAACTCTTCATGATGCTGCAATCTTTGCTGTTCTCCTAAAAATTCATTAACTTGAGGCCTTCCTAGCATCATAGAATCTTGTTGAATATTTCAAACATGAGCCAGAACACCATGGACTGGCACTGTCGCCACCAGAAAGGATCTTATATATAGGCTCAAATCTGTCATTGGAGAAGGGTCATTATAAAGCCAAAACAAATCTGTTAGCATTGCAATAAAAAAATGGGAGCAAGGCCAGCTCCTGGAGGATTTGATTGCCAGGTAGGTGGATGGACAGAAGACAACAACAAGAGCACGTGACGTGAGGTGGATCCAGTTTGTTTCTGAGATGTGGAAAAGGAGAATACCTTTAGTGAAACGAAAGCAAGCCGAGGGCTTGGAGTTGCACGGCAGAGTCATCTCCGTGGCTCTGAGTGATGACATCTCAGTCTGGATCTGCTACAGTACCAATCTTCTGTTTTTTTGATAATTTTAAGGATGCTAAGTTTCCCCCCCCAAAAAAAGCACAGTTAGTGCTTTCCATTTGTATGATCTTTCATTGCATCCCAGGGAACTAGACTGGGATATTTAAACCTCAGCAGAATACCATGGCCCATCTCTGAGCACACTGAACACGGTGAGCAAGTTTTTTAACTTACTGTTTTTAAAGCTGAATCCCTTAAGGAATTACATCTAATTATGACATTATGGAGTTTAACTGTGACATTATGAAACCTAGTCAAAACTGCTTAGAATTGATTTTTTATGATTTAACTATTAAAATTATTTAGAGTTTCATTCTAGGATTATCATAACTCCTTTTTTCTATACATATTGTCAAATATCTACCTTCCAAGAATAATGATTTTATTGTGAAGGTACTAGGCTTTATAGCCTTTCTGTTATAAGGTTTTGAAAGCTTTATAGAACCATTCACATTAGGCAGTCTAGGAAGTAAGTTTCTAAATTGGTGTAAAAAAACATCAATGAACCACACATCAGATCTCAAGATGGCCAGCTCCTTTCTGTTACCATAAATTGCTACTTCATCTCTCTGAGAGATCACTGAACAGGGATAACAGTCAAAGATGTTTTAACAGGTCACCCTTAGCAAAAATTTCCCAGTGATGGGTTGGACCGCTTACTAATTGTTCTGTAGGTAGTTGAAACTTCCAGACATATTTAAGAAGCTGGATTAGATAAAATGGTACCCATTCTTCTGTGTGAGCTTCTCAGATCAGCATGCTTCTGCTCCTTTACTAATGTATTGTCGTGTTGAATTTAACAGTAATCTCAATGAATGATTGTTGATAGATTCAATTATTATAAAGCTTTTGTAGAGTCCACAGACTCCTATGATCAATTCCTTGGAAGAGGTATGTTTGATAGTTGGAACAAAAATTAACTTTATTATTTTCCTTCTGATGGAAGTATCTAGAACAGGATTTGTTTAGGGGAAAATCTAAAGAAAGCATCAATGGCAAATTAGGCAAGTTTGATCTAAGGGCCTAGTAAACTTTGCTCGTTGGTGGTGAAGATAGCATTTTGAATGAGTGCTCACTCCCCCAGCACAAATGAATGTGCTGTTGATTTTCACATATCCTTCAGTCCTAGGAAGGACGAAGGAACACAGAGAGCAGGCTGTCAGTCAAACACACTGAGCACAGAAATGAAAACAAATTTCCCTCACTTCAGAGACGTTCCACTATCCTTTCCTGTGCATTCTAAAATTCAAAATGGTCTCCACGCAGCCTTTTAAACTTGATAAAGAGGGACCATTGGCATTTACCAGAATGAAGTCCAAATCAAGAAGATCACAACATGTCTTTGAGGATGTTATACAGATAACAGTAGTGCTAGACAGTGTGCTGGAGGTTAAAATGGAATTCCAAGTACCATAGCCTTTCCTAACTCTTTGGGAGAAGAGTCTTGAATTTTCAGCCCCAGTAGCGCTGAAGTAAGTCAGCCTCTAATATAAGGCCAAAGGATCTGGAATTTGTCCCGGGAATGAATCATTATAGAAACTTGTCTTCCAAAATATGAAGGAACATTTTGCAAACATCTGATAACTGCTAATATTGCTAGGAGAAATGCAGTAGACATTTCAGAGTATGTGGCAGGGCCCCTTGGTAGAGTCCAGTGCTCACACACTTAGTCTCAGTATTCCAGCAATCCTCTCACAGTCTAGTGGCTACTACAACTGTTTCACTACTCATTAGTATTTAATGCATCCACTTAGCTTATTATGATTATAACATCCAGTGTCACCATAACAATAGTAAGAAAGGAAAATATTTTACTAAATGAGTATCTATAACACGTCTCCATACGTTTTTCCGTATAATCAGTTGTATCAGATAAACACTTATTAGGTGAGTTTACTGTTTCTAATGGGCAAGTCAGAATCATTGTTTTGTGTTGTTTAAACTGACTGAATGACTTCCTGGCATGGGCATGATGCTATTAAATAAGGTTGTTTTACGAAGTTCTTAAATGGTATAACTATATTTTTCTCTAGGACGTATGTAGAAAACTTCAAGCATTGATGAAAATCAATAAGCAGTTGTGTTCAGAAAGCAACGGCCCTATTCCAAATCCCTATGGCTCGGACAACGAATTATGCATCTTTTGCAAACGGATACTGTGAGTAAAAATTTTTTGCCTTGCACATGTTCAAATGACCAGCTAGCCTCTGAAATAACGAGGGCATGAAGACGGTCTGTTTGTAATCTTTCGTTCACCTTCATCTTCTTTTAAACCTAGGCGAGTAAAAGCACAGGGTGAACAGACCATTCTGGCACCTCCCATCAGATAAAACCGGATAATTGTCACTCACACACAGAGAAAGACTTTAATGATCACTCAATGGGATTTCAAAGACCTGTCAGGGAGCCCCATGCAAGTAGACTAGCACCCTGTAGTATTCTCAGGATTGTAGTTCCACTTTGAGCTTCCTGTTTCTCAGATACAAAGAACTTAAGACAGATTCCTGGGCCTGTTAAGACTTGACTCTGCCGTGCCTGAGAGGTCGAGCAGATTCTCCGAGGAGAAAGCAGACTGGTCTGGTGGCTGCCAGCCAGCAGAGAGATTTGTGGAGAATGCATTTAGACCCATTGAAGTGCCAGGGAGAACAGGCTAGGATTGTAACCAGGGTGTGGTGGACTAAAATCTCAATGCAGCTTTCACTGCTGGGCTCAGAAAGAATACTGGAAATCTACCAGGATTATTACTCAATGTCTCCGCATCTGTTCACCGTTCCTGAGCTCGATTTCTTTCTCTTCAGCGACAGAGAGAAGGCGGTAGAAGGTTTGTATTATCAGTTCTAAATCCTGGAACCAGAGTATCACAATTCTTTTTAAGATTCTTTCTGAATATTTTCTGGAGTGTCAAATTTTGAACCTAAGGCTCCCTGAATGCTAGTCAAGGACTGTACCACTGATATACATCTGCAGGCCACTGATATGTTTTTTAGCAGGGATCCCATCTTCATTTTTGAATACTTTCAAGACGTCAATGGTCATATCAAGGCAATGCTAAGCTTATCCTTTTAAGACAATTATCCTATAATTGGTTTTTCAAAAGTCATGATGGCATATGTCAAGGATTTAATGTGATGTATTCAATAATAATATTGACATTACAAAGCACTAGACATATGTGTTACTTGTACTGAAGGGATGAAGACACATGGCAGGACAGGATTTAGGGTGGGGGGGGTTCCATGCATGTGTAATAACACTTTCTCATTCTTTTGAAAGCTGCACATGAGCCAGCAAGCATCTTGTTCACAGCAAAGATTCCCTTTCATCATATATGTGAAGTCAAATCTTTGAATAAAGTAATTACTGATAATTTTAAACAAGAATAAAATAGTTTAATATTAGAGTCACTTATTAAATTGCTATTCTTTATCTGTGTAATAAAATACTTGGCTCACCTGGGAAGAAGGAGACTATGATTTTCTAGGATTATCTTGACATTGATAATGGGCTGTCAAGTTGAATGTAAATAGTCTTTCAGATGTTGCAAATAATGACACAGACCAGTGTTTACAGTAACAATATAGTCATCTTACTGAAGGAAGTATTCAAGGTCAGGTATGTTAGTTAAACACTAAGTTTCTTGTCTATCCTTGTACATATTTGAGACTTTTTTTTTTGAGCATGGAGGGTCTTGCTCATTCATTATGGGAACTATTTTCACTCTGGCAGCTCAGGCTGAGCACAGTAAGCAGTCAAAAGCAACTTGATCATGTCTGTCTTTATTCCTAAAGATTGCTTAGCAACAAGTAATTTTAACATCAAATTATGCTAGTCCTCTCTCTTTCTCAGAGAAGAAGAAGAAGCCAAGTCCAATAAGAGCGTGGGAGATTTATCAAGAGCCACGAGGGCGGCTGCCCCGGCAAAGGTGAGCCACATTTACTTTCAAAAAGATGCTGGACTCTATTCAGAGTTATCTGTTTGTTTCCTAATTACTGTTGTGAAGCCAACCACTTAGAAGGGAGGGAATGTGACTTAGAGAAGGGTGGGCTGAGTATCTGGTACAGCTTGTCCATAGGCCCAACCCATGACCCAACTCAGGAAACACTGACAGATGCTGAGAGGTGGAGCTAGCTGGATGGGGAGAGCTTTCTGAAAGTTTCTCTTACCTCCTGTCTGTCTAGTTTCTCTATGAACCTTTCTTGAACTACAGAGATTATAACACCTCTCAGAACCTGTATATTCTGTGTAATATGGGCAATTTGTGTATCTCTGGCTGTCATTATTTTATCAACTCAATTTTAAAAGCCAGCCACAGTGTTTAACATGCATTGGCAGGCATTTCGGTCAGTTTCTTTGCCCTTTTTTTTTTCTATTTTATTCCTTTCTTTTTCTCTTGTACAACACTTGGAGTGTTCTCCTAATTTAATTCAACTGGACTTATGTGTGTCTGTTTTGCAGGTTGAGATTCAAGCTAATATTTTGCATGAATTTAATGTCCAATAGTTAAAAGAAAACCGAGTCATAAAATAAAAGGGAAAAAAACACACTGAATATATATGAAGCATCATACAACCATTTCACTGGAGCAAAATCCAAAAATAACTCTTAAAACATTAATAAATAAAATAAGCATTTCCATATTAATGGAAATGCCTGCCTTACAAAATCTCACAATTTTAGCTGACCACACACGGGCTGTTACCAGCTAGGCTGACCAGGGCATTACCTCCTGGTCCCCTTTGTTGCTTTTTCTTTAATTTCTTACTTCTCTTCCTCCTCCTTTGGCCCTGACATATAATTAAAATGATCAGTCAAGGTAGACACACCCTAATTACTTGTATCATCCATGGTCTAACCCAGCTACCATCTTCCTTGGCAACACCGCAGCCGAGGAATGTCTGAGAACTTCTGCCTCCGCGATAAACATAGTTGACTAAATTCTTCTTCGGGGCTCAGTCAGTCTCACTCTTTAAACAATACCAGGCCAGCGACTCAGCCAACCAATACCTGCAAATCCTTTATCTATAATTAAAGGGACTGACTACAAAAGCTACAAAAGCTAGGAGGACTGGCCGTTCCTTTAAAATCTGAGTTTCTCTTCTGAAACAGCTCTGCAACTTCTTTTCTTCTCTTCTTTAAGTCTTCTTAATTAGAACTTCGGTTAGCCAATGGTGTTTAAAAATATGAAACACAAGTAAATGAGAAAAAAATTAACAAAGACATTCACTCACACACACACCTTATCTTAAATCTATTTAAAGACTACTACTACTTGAGAGATTAACTAAAATTTAAGTGGGAATTTTAAAATATAAAATGATGGAATTCTGTCAGCTATGTTAATTCTCTCAGCTTGATCCTTGTGTTATATTTTGCTTAGCAATTGATAACATAATCTGTATTAATTATAGTTTAATTATTTTCTTTCAATATGAGTTAATTCTCTATTTCTCTTTCATTCCTTACATCACTGGCAAGGATTTGGGGTTAAACACCTAAAGAGGACTTCCTCTTTTCTCATATTAAAGGGAACACTTCCACGGTTTTATCTGCTAATTATTTATCTTCTGGGGAGTTAGTACGAGTTTTATCTATTGATTCCCAATCTGCTGAATGTGTGCTGGTCATTATCAAGTGACTTTCTGTAATTGTTAAAACAATTTTAGCCTTTAATATAATAATCTTAGAGATTTCTTGGTGTGAGACTATTGTTTTAAGCTATACCATAGTTATTCAGAATAAATTTTAATATACTCTGGATAGTAATTCTTCATAGATTTTGCAATTTTGTGTATAAGGCAAAGGAGGTATACATTTTTGTTTTTAATTATTCTTATCAAGTTTAGAATCACTCCTTTAAAATTTCCTACATGCTGAGACTTTAGGCTATACAGAAATCAGGAAATCTCTTTTCTCAACTGGGATATAAGTTAGAAAGAATTAATCAAACATCTCTTTAGTGCTCTGAAAATTATCTACAGGTTATGCAGTTGTGCTGGAAACTGCTGCACTTTGTTTTGTTTTTGTTTTTGTTTGTTTGTTTGTTTGTTTTTTCGAGACAGGGTTTCTCTGTGGCTTTGGAGCCTGTCCTGGAACTAGCTCTGTAGACCAGGCCGGTCTCGAACTCACAGAGATCCGCCTGCCTCTGCCTCCCGAGTGCTGGGATTAAAGGCGTGCGCCACCACCGCCCAGCACTGCTGCACTTTGGATAGGAAGAATGGGAAGGGTGATTGTTTGGCATAGCAATGAGCCGTCTCTTGTCCTCTCCAGTTGCTATTGAGGCTCTATGCCAGGCTAGCCCTGGGCATCGGCAGCTTCAGTGCAATGCTAAAAGGGACAGAACTAACTGGGGATAACGTAGAATTGCACCGCCCATACATGTTTTTGTGGATGTGATGGTCTCCACCAGGAGCAAGGAGGATGTACCTAGGGTTACAGTCCCGCTTGGGGGAGGTGTCTCAGGCTTCAAAATCTCGAGAAGCCCAGACATTTCACTTCCTGTCAACTCCAAAGCTATACAAGATCTCAGAAAACAAGGCACCCAAGTGAAGACGAAATGTAATGGTCACCCCAAGCCCAAAACTCCATCTGTAATCTTTTTAGGTCGAGGTATTTGACCAAAGTTTATGTCAACTCAATGGCTGCCCATTAAGCTCCCAAGTCTCAGGAGATTTAAAAAAGAAGCCAGCTTTGCAGATAACAGCTGCCTATGTTTGCTTAGCAGACATCAGCTACCGCAAATCGTGTGAGGGAAGATGTCAAAGAGGTAATGCAAGGTAGGGGAAAGTAGAGCAAAGGTAAACTTTAGGGGAGAATTGAGGATCATTAGTCTCCGTAGTGTTTTGTATATTGTGCATTGTTTTAAGAATGTGAATGATGAAAATGAAGAATGTATATATAATGTTATTATATACATATATATATGAGAAATATCAAAAAATGTTTCTGAGTGCAAACAGTTGTTTAACTTGACAGAAGAAGTACTTGGAATAGTTACTGAAGAAGCACACAAAATATTGAAACAATCATGTTGTAACTTGAAAGGAAAGAATGAGAAGAAAGAAACAGAGCTTCACTAGAAATAAATTACTTTTTAAGATAGAAATGGTACTATTCTGAGACTCACCTAAAAAATGAGAGCAAATTTATTATATTATATATTATTGTGATATATTGATACAAACAAATATATGAACATATAATCAAAAAAGATCTAAGGCAGTTAAAGTTCCTTGACCTTCACATGTGCCTACACACATATACACACACACGCACACACTCACACACACCACATCACATCATATCATATTACATGATACATATTACATTACACAGATACATACAATAAACAAACAAGTAAATAATCAAATCAGATCTAATTCAGCTAGCGAACTTGAGTCAGATTGGAGACATGGCTGTATTCCCAGAATGTTCTACTCCCAGAACCCCTAATATCGGTAACATCTGTAACTTCATTTCTAGGAGATCCGATACCCTCTTTTGGCCTCTTGTATATCAGGCTGCACACATATACATACAAGAAAAACACCCATACATATGCAATAGAATAAGCTATCTGAAAAAAAATGAAAGCTAATCAAAGACAAGTCCAGGCACAGAAGACTCTCTCGGGTTCTAACAGAAAAAAATAATCCTAATCCTCTATAAACTCTCATAAGAGAGAGGACTCATTATCACCTCATTCTACCGGGTCAGCATTACTTTGAAACAATACCCACAGCAGGAGATTATAAGAACTGGAAGCTACTGACAAGTGTTAAGCAGGGAAGTAGAAACCCTTCCTCCAGCCCATCCCCCATCCCCCCTCCCAATAGGCAAGGGCTCCCATGGGAAGTCAACAAAGTCTGACACAGTAACATTTTACAAGGAAATTGTACAGTTGATCCTAGAAGCTACATAAAAGGGTTGGAGCATTTAATAAACAAATTCAAATTGAACTATAAACCTATAATGTCAAACAATGCAAGGTTACTCAGCATCAATAGAAAGAAACTTGGAATTCATACCTTAATGATAAAATGATGGGTTCAGCATCTCAATTCACGGGTTGAAGCATGGAATGTACATAATTAAGAAATAGCACAGATTTCTTTCTCACACTCCCTCTCTTAATCCAAATTTCACTTTAATCATAGATTCACCATAGAACCCCATAAATGCAATCCTAGGAACCTAGTGAGTGAAAAAAAAAATGTCTCCCCAAAATCAGACATGTTGCATGCATGGAAGTCTTGCTTTTAATAGTTCAAAACTTTAACCAATCCAAGGCATAAATGTCCAGAGGTGAGCTGATAAATAAAGTGCATGAACTGAAGTAACACTGAATAACAGGGAGGAGTGTGTGACTGTCAGTGTTACAAATGGATGAATCTCAGAAAGAATTTACAAAGTTAAAGAAATTAGAATTAAACAATCATATTTACAATTTCATCTGTATGAAACATTCAAAAATAGCACATTTTGTCAGAAGGATATTCTGCCATTGCCTAAAGCAGGATCTAAGCAATAAGATTGTAATGGCCCTGGGGAATTTCTAAAGTAGATGGAAATATTCCCAAACTGGTGTCTGGTGACAGCTTTACAGTTCTGTAGATTTATTTGAAAATCACCGTGTTATTACTTGAGTGACTTTTATGATACATAAATAATACCTCTGTAATGTTACAACTTTTTTATTTTTGGAGTAATTGTAAATTATTATGTCTCACAAAAGTTTTCTAAATCTTAAGAAAATTCGACTGTAAAACTCTTTAGATAGTCATTTAGGGAGGAACTATCACAGATTAATATGTCAATTAAAATAATCCTTATTTATGTAATCAACATGCTCATTTCATCATTATCATATTTGTGCAGTCATACATCCATTTTAATTTATATGTATTAGCACAAATTTTGTAAAGCTATTTTTAATTATAGTTCTGTATTTTTATCATCCTTTTTAGCATTCATGCCAGTAATATTATCTATTGTTTGCATCTTCCATGGCTGTCAGATCTTACCTCTGTTTGTTCCTGTTGATTTTAATATTTTGTTTTTTGATGACTATTATATCAATTGTTATTTTTTAAAAGACCTGCAAATTAGCATACCAAATGATGTATTTTCAAACATGTTATTTTACTTTGTTCTTTTTTACCCTTTCTTTAATAGTCCTTCCCCCTAAATCTTTGTTTTCTGCCTTTGTGTCAATGTGACATTAACATGCATTTATGCCACGAGTGCACCAATTATGCCTTTATAGTCATATGGGTATCATTGATATACTTTTTTATACTTCCCTCTTCCATCCTGCAAGTTCTCATCTTCCACATATGCTTTCTACTTCATCACACACAGATAAACACAAAGAGATATACGGATTAAGACAAACACACACAGACTAATACAGTCATGCACACATAGATACACCATACAGAGACATATACATACAGAGAGACTCATACAGACACACACAAATATTCACACAGACACATGTGCACAAAGAGACACACAGAGATATATACAGATATGTACAGAAAAAGAGACACACAGAAACACATAGATACACATACACATTCATATATACAGATATACAGGCACATACAGACACATAGAGATACACACAGGCATATACATGCACACACACACACAAACAAACACATGCACATATAGACACACATACCTACACACACTCATTTAACATAATGGTGCCCACCTGCACTCCTATTTTCTTAAAATGTGATTATTTCATTCTTACTGCTTAATAAATTTCCATTTGTGCATATGTCACATTTTCTTTACCCACTCATCTGTCAATGAACATCTAGGGTACTTCCATTTTTTAACTATTGTGACTAGTACAACAGCAAACATGGCTGTGCAAGTATTTCCATGGTATGTTGATCAGGAGTCTGTCGGGTATGTGGGCAGGAGTCATAATAGCTAGTTCTATATATTTCTATTCTCAGTCTTCTGAGAAGCCTGCATAGTGATTTCCATAATGATTATATCAATTTACATTCCAGCAGGAATATGAAAATGTTCCCAACCTTGCTAGCATTTGTTGATAGGTTAGCATATATAAAATATTAGTAATTGACAGTCTGAGCATTCTTACCTTAGGCATTTTAATTGTCATCATTAACTAAATAACTCATAATACTCTCTAATTCAAAGTAATGTAGTACTTCATTATTTTATTTTCATAGAGTGTTGTTATATTAGGTCTAAACGTTAATGAAATTTGGTTAGGAAATATAGACTATATGATAATGGTTACTCAGGAAAATTTGGCTTTTTGTTAACAAATGTATACTTTACTTTGATAATTTACTTCATATGTTTCATAAAATAATATTATTTGTTTTCATTTTGTTAGTTTTCTTCAAAAATCGACAAGATTAATAACCTTATTCTTTCTTAATGAATAGTTCTCTTAGTCTTTGGCAAAGCCTATTATTCTAACTATTGGTTTATCTAATGTTATTACATAGTTTGAATTATTTGGGAGAGGGAGGGCTTATGTTGGGGGAGTGTATGTTTATTATTGTTACACATTCCTCGTCCCCTAATTCTGTTTTACTAATGATCTGATTAATCACTAATAATGCATCCAGACTGTGACTAAGATTCGCATCTACTCCCTACCTATTCCCATATTTTTGCATATTTTTCTTACTTTAATTTTAAATATTTGTATATCTTACTTATTTTTACATCTTTAGATCTCTTTGTAATTAATCCAATTTTGGGAAAAGAACATGAAATTAATTCATGTGTTTTATTTTTATAATTGATCCTCTAGTTAAATAGCCTACCAGAAAAAGACCCCACCCTTTTATAATTTTGCTTTTTATTGGACTTACTCTTTGTATTTATATAATATGTTCAGGCTTCTCTTGCCTCCACTCTTTCTCTCTCACCATGCTTACATCCCCTCCCTCACATTCCTATATTTTTGTTCTTTTGTGACCCAGTGAGTTTAACCATCGTAAACCTTTTAGTTTTTAAATTTTCCCTGCAGTCAACAAATCATATGTTTTGATATTACTTTTAAATGACTCAAACACTATGTCCTTTCTTTGTGGGTTTAAATAATTTACCTTTTCTGTTACTTCTGCTATAGTCCAACTTGTTTCTTTTGTTTTTCTTAATTGTTATCTTCGGTTTTTAAAATCATTTTCAAATTAGTTTATTGATTTCAATTTCCCATTGGTGGCCATTTAAATGTAACATACACACTTTTCCTGCAATTATGATTGCCCCAAACTTGAAATCCATATATTCAAATATTTACAAGTTTAGCTCATATCTGTCTCTATTGTTGATATCTGACTTCTTTTACAACATGAACTAATTTCTCAGCTTACATCCTGGAAATCTGCTATTCCTCAAGAAGCTTGAGGTTAACTAGATTTTAGCATTCTGTTGTTATAACTGTTTTTATCTTTCATTTTTCATAGAATCTATGAATTTTCCTTACTTGTTCAGACGTTTGTACTTCTACTTTCTCCCATTTTGTGAAATTTTAATTTTTGTTTTCACTAGGCTTCTGTGTTTTAAAATTTTCGTTGCTATTGCCTTTTAGAAGATTCACTGGACCTCAATGTCTAACTTAAAATCCATTATCTGTTTGACCATATCTCACTTTTATTCTTTGTATTGTTTTATTTATTGCTATTTAATTCTTTTCTAAGTATGGACATTCTATTATATATTGTTGTTTCTGTATTATATATTGTCTTGTTTCATAATAAAAGTACCTTTTATTTTCTGAAGAATGCTTGCACCTTTGGTAAATTATTCTTCTATTCATCCTGACCATTTCCTCTTCAGCCGATTCATTGTTTTCAGTAGATAGTATATCTTTGATGTTGTTGTTTTATTTCTGAGATAGGTACATATTTTAAACATTAAATGTCATAACAGCCCTAGCTTTCTTCCTCCCAAAATGAGTTAATGTCCAAGATCAAGCTTCTGGTGAATGGATTGTTAGGACAAGGAATAAGAGCAAGAGCTGAAAGTTCTGGAACCTGCCCAGTTGCTGCCTCTCTTCCTGGTCAGGATCCATCTGCAAGTGCTTGATAATTGTCAACATTAGGAAGAGGTGTTTTCTGTAGGTTGTGATTCACCATCCTTGGAGTCTGGAGGACAAGGAGGTGGAGTAATAAATGCCTGCACCTGTTCTGTAACCTCCCAGCTGGCCTTTTGATTCACCCTGTTGTCCCCCAGCCAACAGCTGTGACCTAGTATGCTGCCCTTGGTTTTTCTGGTGAAGGGCAAGGGCCACGTTGTTCTATGTCAGTCACTTTGATCCACAGTTTCCTATGGATGTTTCTACACCTTATAAAAATGACATCTTATAGAAAGTCAGCAGCTCACCTGCCCTTTCCTCTGTGACAACCACACTTTCTTCTGCTGCTCAAACAGCATGATCCCGCTCCGACAAATCTTTGCCCTTTTCCGCTCTTCCTCAACTCTCTGCGGGTCGGCTCCTTCTCACTAATATCACTTCACCACAAAATAATCTTTTCAGAAAGAAATTTCTAGCACTTTGATATTTCAGTGAAGCATATTGTAGCTGTGTCTAGGGCTTATTTTTGCAGCACCTACCATGATATGAAAGTGTTGTTTACGTGGCTGTGATCTTCCTGTTAGCATACAAAACACCGCAGAACAGTATCCTAGCTCTGTTTACAATGCAATCCTACAAAACAGTAGACTTCCCAAAGTCTTATAAATTTGTCACGAATTTTCTAGAATAAGTGAGAATATAAATGAGTGCAATAACATGTATGTGAGTTTATTTCCTTCCTGTAACTTGTCCTGAAACACATGGGACAGTTAGTAGGAGGGACGATGTTGTCATTTTTCTTGCCGCTTTAATCTTTTACCCTCTAGAATTCTCCAATCTGATCCTCTTGCTCTTAAATTCACTGTAATTGCATACATTCTATTTTTTATATTTGTGCTCTATTAAGTCATCACTGGCACATATCATATGTTCTATACATACTATTGAAATATCTTAAAACCACCAAAAATTGGTTCTCAGTGTGATACTGACAGTTAAATGGAGCTGGGTTTTAGGTGGAAGCTACAATGAAATTACACGACGTAATTTTTGTTTAGCTTATGTCACAATAATTATTTCCAAATCACGTTTCCTAATTGTTTCTTTGATCCTGGCCTTGAATGTGGAATGTGGGCTGGGTGTGAGTTCCCATTTTTCACATGAAGAAAGTGGGGTTCAAAGAGGTGAACTGAGTGGGTTGCAGACCTAAGGTTGGAAGACTTGTCTTCAGTTACTGCCGGGCACACTTGTTTTCTCACCATACAGGTTTGTCCTCAAGCGTACGTCACGCTATTACAGCAGTGACCTGGAGATTTCTATCATCACCCTTGAAGGATAGTTAGTTTGCATTCCCTGGTTGTGAGTAGACACGGCGTTTTAAATAACAACAAGATCACAAACCATTTTGTGTTCAGATTTTCCTAATTAAAGGGCCTACATTAAAAGCTTAAATATCTCTGGGGCATCAGCAGTTGGTGAGATTATACCCTCTCTGTAAATGGAGATACTTCGGTATAGACTGGTTAAATTACCTTCTCAAATCACACAGTGGTAGCAGTAGAATGGGGAAGCTGGAAATCTGACTTTATCACTATCCTAATGTATATATAATAATGGAACGTTTCCATAGTTGATACTTTACAGAGGGTTTCTATGCCCCTCGTCTGCTGGGGCTCATTATCACTCTGTGGAGGCAGAATGATCCTCTGAGACACAGTGTGTACAGTTTCATTATTGAGGCCTTGGCCTATCTCATTCAGACAGTAGGTGGCTGAAATCATACAAAAATCTTTTCTGCTCAAATTTAACCCTATCTCTGCCTTCAGACTACACTCCATTGTCAAGTTTTTTTTTTTAAAAAAAAATTTCCGCCTCCTCCCAGCCTCCCATTTCCCTCCCCCTCCTCCCACTCCTCTCCCCCTCGAGTCTGAAGAGCAGTCAAGATTTTTTTAGCTCACCGACCTTCACATTTATTTTTTTTTTCTGCAGCGCGTGATGTTCTGGGTTTAAGATACTAACTTATTTGAGTATTCTTAGGGATATTTTGACTTTTTGACATTCTTCGATTATGTCTCATGCAGCTGAATTGTGAGGATTTCAAGCAAAGAGGAAATGATGGGAGTTTTATCTGTACCTCTGAGGCTTCTGCAGTTTGCGGCACAGATGGGAAAACATACCGCAGCAGGTGTGAGCTGTGTGCCGAGAATGAGTGAGTATTCTATGGAGCAGACGTGATGTCTGTGCAGTTACATGACATGCCCCCCCCACCGGCAGCATTTGTAATTCATCTGCTGCAAATTAATCTCTAATAAAATGTGTGCACTGCTTCCTTTTCTACTCTTCCGGGGAAATGTACATAGTAAAAATTTCATATCTTACAAAGCACTTCTGAGTTCAAGCATTTTGGCAATGACCGCAGTCTCTGTGAAATAAACAGGACATGCAAATCAAATGCATACATATAAATAGATGCTAATATACCCAAGCATGTATATCTATCTTCCATCATCTATCAGTCTGCTAATCTCTGATTATATTCTTTTATGTGTAGTGTCATCATCATCAAATAACATTTAAGTGATCAGGAAATTAAGATATTATATAGAATGTAATTGGAATTTTTGAATATTGAAATGAATATTTCAATAGAAATATCTATTCTTTGCCAAATAGATATTACATCTCACTGGCCTACCTTACTCCTTGTGTCTTTCCTCCACCCTCGATGCTTATTATGGTTATTAATTTTCTTTTACAAGCAAGATGCACACCTGCTTTGCAGCCTCCATTCATGACCTCGAACTTGAATGAACTGCTCTTTTGTTTCTGGAAACACAATGTCCAATATTTGATATTCAGTAGGCTAACTGAGCAATAATTACTCTTTGAGATTCTTAATACTTTGTCCCTTCTTATAAGGCTTTCACTAAAATAAAACTGCAGTTATCCCTTCTGATCTATTCATGATTGCATTTCTAGACTGCTGAAAGAATGAATATATAGAAATATAAAACCAGAACCAGTGAGGTGGCCAGCAAGCTTTACAGTCTGAGTTCTATTTCCAAGACCCACATAGTAGAAAGAGAAAGCCATCTCTAGTCTGTTATGCCCTGGCTTCCATTTGCATGATGTCACAAGAACACCCACCCCTACCCCTCACACTAAAAAATAAATTAATAGATCAACACATGAATAAAGCAATACAATTTTAAAATAGAAAAGCTAAATAGGCAAATAAAGAACATTCTACTTTTTCTAAAGCATGCATCTTATAATACTACTTTAATCGCACTGAACATTTAATTCTTACTATATCATAAGTGAGAGTTCCTAGTTTAAATTTTTAAACCTCTGATCCGTGTGATACTTTCTCTGAGCATGCCATATGACTCTGTTTTGTTTCTTGCTCTTACTTTCAGAAGACATCTCACACTATTCCAGGTTACTTTTTAATACTTTCCGTCTGCCTGTGTATCTTGAAAATCTGTTTTTCCTATTAACTTTCCAGTTTTAGTTTTGTCTGAGCTTTGCATTTTTTATTATTATCCACATGCTGAATTATAAGCTTCTTCTATAGAAAGTGGAAATTATTTTACAATTAAGCTTCTGTTTTCTGTGTTCTTTAAAGTTCTACTTGACTGAGCAAAGTTAATTATAAGACTTTATGTGCTTTCCATGAAAAAAATAAGGTATAATAAATTACCATAAAAGAGTCCAATAATGAAAACTAGAAAAATGAAAATTGGACTTTTTATAAAAATTAAAAAATGGCTACCAGAAGCAGAAAAGTCTTTAGAGAGGTACCAACTATGAGCCTGAACCCTAACCCTCCAAGAGGATTCTATTTCCTTGTGATTTTTTTTTTAAGTTATAAACAGGGTCTCTCACTATGCAAGCTAAGTAAACATTAAACCATAACACTGTCTTCAGGTACAGAAGGCATTAGAATACAGCGAGGAGGGAGACAGGATGGGCCATTCTATCATCTTAATTTCTGTGTCAACAAACTTTTTGATTCCAGGAAAAACAAGAGACAAGTTGACATAAGAAGTGAAGGCGAATGTGGCAGCAGCAGTTTCGAGAAGGTAAGGACAAGCGCCAGGCGGGGGACACTAGCTTCGGTGGGAAGCTGTGGCTCTCGGCCGTCCTGTGTTTAATACAGTTCCTCATGTGGGGTCAACCCCAACCGTACAATTATTTCATTGCTACTTCATAACTATAACTTTACTACCACTATGAATTGTAATGTACATGTCTGATAGGCAAGATACCTGATATGTGAGCCCCCTGTGGGGATCTCGACTCACGAGTTGAGAACCAGCAAGCAAAGACAAAAGCAGCTGTGCTTCTCCTTAGGTTGGGATGTTAGGAAGGGGTGCTTCTTACTTTTCTGAAACTCTGCATCCTTTCTATTGACAGGGAAGAAAGAAATGAGTTCTTGAAACCAGATAACCAAATCACTTTACTCTGATAGTAAGAAGTTCAACTCTATTTCTGCTATTAAAAAACAAGATGGGAGGGAGAGAGAAGAAGAAAAGGAAGGAAGGAAGGAAGGAAGGAAGGAAGGAAGGAAGGAAGGAAGGAAGGAAGGAAGGAAGGAAGGAAGGAAGGAAGGAAGGAAACTAAAGAAATTGCCCGAGAAGCGAGTGGCGAATGGACACCATATGTCTCCATCACTGCCCCAGAGTTGAAACCTCAGGGCAGCCACTCACTGTGAGGAACCCCTGAACTGAACACTTACAGAAATGAGATTTAACTAAGTAGCTATTTTCTAGCTAAGGTTCTGTGAGCTTATGAAGTTAGAGGAAGATGGAAGGCACCATACAGATCACATTTAATTTCCTAGTTGAATGCCGATTCTTATTTTCACGGTTTGGTCCCTGAAGCTGCCAGCCTCCTCCAAGACTTTCAGTACTCCCTGTTTTAAGGTCTTTTTGCCTTTAGCACCTAGGACATTGCGAACAGGTTGAGAGCAAGGACAGTGATCCACTTGAGTTCTAGCGCTCTTTTTGAACAAGCAAATAAGAAACTGAACAGTTTTGTACTTAAATGCAAGTGACACAGATTCACAAAGCTCTTTCTCTGGGACCAGCATTCGCTGGGCATGGTATTGCAAGCCTCTATGTGTCATCTCCTTCCCCCCTTCTTTAGGATGTGTGCAGTGACTTTCGGGCCTATGTGCAAGATGGAAGACTCGGATGTACAAGGGAGAATGATCCAGTCCGTGGTCCTGATGGGAGGACCCATGGCAATAGATGTGCCATGTGTGCTGAGCTCTTGTAAGTAGCATCCCCAGATGGACATATGAAGAGGCCCTTATTTCCTGCCCTGAGAGCCCAGAGTAGTAAAGTCCTCTTCATGATTCCTGTGAACATTTGTCTTTATAATGTGAAATAGGTCTAGGTACAAGATGGACTTCTTGCCTTTTTCTTCATTTTACTATAAAATTTCTAAAAGAAAAATTTGAAACTTCATCTTAAAATGTATAATGCCTTTAAGAAACACAATGTTTCATAATATAATACTTTTAAGACTTGAAGGGGAAGGCTAGAGTAAATAAAGAGCAGGGAGAATTGGCTGAAACAAGCATTGTTTTAAATGCTGTAATGATATCTAGTACCTTATACATTATTTTTAAAAAAAGAATGATTAAAAAAAAGACTGACTTAGAAAGACTTAAGTATTGGATAATAAAAATTGGTCATTTGGCGTGCAGGGTTCCTTTGGGCTCATGTAGGGACCCTCACTGAGCAATGATACCTAATTTTAAATAGTACTGTAAAGTGGTAACAATAATAATGAAGATTAATAGGATAATATAGCGTCTGTTCAAACTGCCCTGAATTCTGTAGCTTTTTGGCTTCGTTTATTAATTATTTTAAGCCTAACAGACAAGGAGAACCTGACTTTTCTAGATGGATTTCCTCAGGATGAGCCCGGGACAGCAGACTGAGACTACTTATGGGTTCGAGATGAGTTCAAATTTAGCTTTTAGAAATAAATAACCCTGCTCTGACGTGAAGGCAAATCAACATCTGGTTTAACATGTGGCCCAGAAGGGTGTGGTATGGCAATACCTGAAAGGCTCAGTTTGGTTTCACCTTGTCAGAGCATTGTTTCAAGGCTCTTGGTTCTGCTTGTCGGAGGGAATTTTCCTGGCAATCTTCTGTTTGTCACTCACAGTGGCACACCCAGCTGGCTCTGCAGAACAAAGCTCCTAATTGACCGGCTATGAGTCAGCCTCACACCCTTCCTTATCTGTGGCAATGTCTAGGGCGCCAGCATCCAACACAGGGAAGTGCTTGCCTCCCGTGAGGGGATTGGTCTCGACAGGTTATGGTAAAGGATGTGGAAGTGTTCAGTGCCTCAGAACAGGGTGGACACTGAAAAGAGGCCTGGACCGTAAGAGGGTTCTGTTCCCTTGACAGTATAAAAGAAGCTCGAGAAAATGCCACACGTGCGAGAGAGAGCAGAATTCGGCGAGATGCTGAGAAGGTAAATGATTCGCTGTTACAGTGAAGCCTGTGGGCCTATACTCACTTGCACCTTTGAAGGAACAGAATAATGTCATTGTCTCATATTACTGCATGGATTTCATATTAATTAGAATTCCTCGATTATCCTGTTTCGAGTATACTTATCAGTTGGGTCATTTGAAACCAGCTTTTCTCATCTAAAGTTCAACACATATCATTCCTACCCTTTATTTTCTTCCCCTCACAAAAGGAAGGGAAAAACAAATTTTACACACACACACACACACACACACACACAATTCCATTGATCTCTTTTCCTTTTATAAATTTTTTTCAGGTTAGCATAAAAATAGTTACCTGGTGACAGCTTTATACATATGTACCAGTATACTTTGTGCTTGGTCATTTCTATCAGCTCTCTCTCTCTCTCTCTCTCTCTCTCTCTCTCTCTCTCTCTCTGTGTGTGTGTGTGTGTGTGTGTGTGTGTGTGTGTGTGTGAGTGAGAGAGAGAGAGAGAGAGAGAGAGAGAGAGAGAGAGAGAACCATTTTGCTTTGAATACATTTTTAAAAACTTGTATAAAACCTTATACATAACAGTAACATTACTGGGTAGGAAAATTTCTAAATAGTTCAGTCTCTTAAGCAGTGTATATAATAGTGCTTTACTCTAAAATTCTATTAGAAGAAATGGATTTCTTATTCACTTTTCTATGTGGTCATTCTTCAATAAGACCCTTCTTGATAGGGTCTTGCTTTCTGCTTAAATAAAGAGATGGTAGCTTAAAAATACTCTTAAAATTCAATTTCGTGATATTTGTTTGATGTTATAAATTCAGCCTTGGCATCTTAAATCACCAGGGTTATTAGACCCCTATGTCAATGGGAACGGTAGCATTAACTTAACTAACTCACCAGACTTTTGCTAGAAAGAGGAGACACCTGGATTTTGGTCTTCATTCTACCATGCTGTGGGTATTGAGAGCAAAGGACCTCCTCTCCGGGCCTCAATTTTCTTGTCAGAAAAATAAGGACATTGGCTAAAAGACCTCACTCTTACCTTCTGGTTATGTTGTGTTTTCATCTGCAATACCCATAATTCTCCATGGACCATTAGTCAAAGAAGGAATACCAAGCTTTGTGTGAGCTTTGTGTATTTCAGCCTGGAACTCTGGGCTAACCTGTCATGTTTCCCATCTATTGTATGTAAAAAGGGTTGTTTTCCAGCAAGTCCCAAGCATCCTAGCCTCTTCCTTTTGTTGGCCAGGGTCACTAAGCACCACTGGACTGATCAGGACTGCTTTTTAATGATGGCTCAGTGTCTGCCCTGTAATTAACCTGTCAGTGAGTTGCTCACAAAGTGCTTCTTCAGAATCTTCTTGAATGAATCATAAGTTATAAACTGGAATTATTGTTGTTGCTGTTATGGAAATCATGGAGCATTGATTTTATGGCTGTGTTATGATGATCAGGTGGCTGCTTTGCTGCTTATTCCGAATTTGTTATGCAGAAAGTGTAGGACATACATATCACTTCTTTCAAAACAAGCATCTTATTCTAGTGCAGAAAGGATTTTTTTTAAAAAGCATCTTCAGAAAGAAATTGGAACTAAAAGTGCAAATTAAAATACTTAGCTAGAAAAATCTCGCTATGTAGGTGATAACATCGAGGTTCCAAAAGTGCTATGACTTTGTTAGTGTCACACACTGAGTTAGATGCACAGTGCAGTCACCACTTTTTTTCTCTGCCTGCTGCTTACGCTGTCTTGGCTGAGGTGAAAAGTTGAAGGTCACACAGTTAATCATTGTTTTTATAGATTGAGCTACAGTAAAACAATGTAGGTTAGTTCACATAGAGGTCCTCAAGCCTAGTACTGCTTGTATTCATGTATGCATGTGTGCATGTGTATGTGCATGTCTCTGTGTGTGTGTGTGTTATTCTTTACCAAACAATAGAATTCAGAAAGTTCAGAATCAAATTATCAAGATGACTGGCAACGAATCTTATTTGCATTTTTGAATCATGTCTGTTTTAGAACTTCTAGGTAAGGAGAGTTTGTATTGATCAAGGTAGAAGAGGGGGTTACATTCCCTCTCTCTGAGATTTTGTCACCTACATAGTCAGAAATGAATAGAGTCAATAGAAGCAGTATTCATTTTTCCCCCAAACTGTCCTTTCATACTCATTAGAAGATAAAAGAACATATAATGAAGCAATTTAGAGAGTGTACAACCCCATATTGGGGCCGGTTCTTTACAGGGATAAAAAGACGTTTAGGTAAAGAATTCCCATCAGATTTCTAGCAATAAAAGAGAAGCCTTCTTCAAAAAAAAAAAATAGAAGCAGTATTCATATAATGGCCGGATACACCTTGCTCCTGTCTCTTTGCAAATGCTACATTGCTCTTGACTTTCAAGTTACATTAAAGCAAATTTTCAAAAGTTCAATATTCTCATTCAGTTGGGCTTGTGTGCGAATATCATGAAAGACCTTATTATTTCCCTGAATATTTGAAAACAATAAGAACTGCTTTTAGTTTTAGAAAAGGCTTGCAAAGCCTTACTGTTTCCACGGCTCCTTTACTTTAACAAATAACCCACACAGATGCTACAAGTGTCAGTTAACTTGGCAAAAAATTTACTTTTAGATAGTTCTCATTTAGATAGTGCTTGTGTTTCTCAACGTTCCCAGACTTGTCATTATGTGATTATAAATCTATTATTCAAAATGCCAAGATTAAAGAACGGAAAATGACAAATATATTTGCTTGTTTTCTTTTCCCACCCCAAAGGAACTTTGTAAGGAGTTTGAAAACCAAGTGAGAAGTGGAAGACTCTTTTGTACCCGTGAAAGTGACCCAATCCGTGGCCCTGATGGCAAGATGCATGGGAACAAGTGTGCCCTGTGTGCTGATATATTGTGAGTATATCAGCTACTCCTCAGTTCACCGGGAAGGTGGAGAAGCAGACTGATGGATGAGTGACAGCAATTGGGAGTGGAGCTTTTTGCCACTGTGATGTGTTTGAAAAGATTGATATCCTCCTAAAACCATAAGCCTATCTGGCAAATGGTATGTGTCTGTATCTGAGTACAAACTCGTTCCACTTTCCTCTTAGAAAGCAGGCTTACAACACCTTCCGTGACTCTCATGAGTTTGGTTTCTTTGTGAGCTTTTAGTGAACCAGTCATAGTACAGAATGGGGAAAGACTTTATATTCAGTAATTAACTAATTATGTAAGGGTTGACAGGACATTTTCAAAAATTCTTTACATCCATGGCATCGTCTGAGACCATAAGTCACAGACAAAGGCTGAATCCACAACACAGCTCATAAAGGCCTTGCTACACTGCATATCCTTTGAGTTATGAACTTATGTTTTTCTCTTTTTTTTTTGATAAAAGTCTGTAGTCCAGGTTAGGCTGGAATTCACTATTTAGCTCAGACTACTCTCAAACATTTTACAAACCTCTGGCCTTAGCCACCAAAATGTTGGACTCACCAGTGTGAGCAAACACATTGAGCTGAGTAGTGTCTTAACGCAGGCGTCTTTGTATTCGGAGAAGATAGCGTTCCCTTTCCCTGTAGATTGTTTTAAGACTGTCTACCTTAGATAATTCTTTCTACTTCCCAGTTGAAAATCAATCTTCATAATCCCTAGTTATGGTCTTTCATAACCATCATCACAATCGGCAATTATGTAATTACCTCTAAGATTATTGGTTGACTTTTACTGTTCTCTCCAAGGCTGTAAATTCTAAGAGAACAATGGATAGGTTTGATTTGTTTTTGAAGACTGGGTGCATTGTTGTCCCCCAAATTAGGTGCTAACAGAGTGATGACTGAATAAAGTGTACAGGAATGACAACCCTGCTGTCCATAAGGTTAAAGCTTCCAGGGAGGGAATGCATGGGTCTGTGTATACACATTTGCATGTTTCAAAACAGAACAAAATCTATTCAGTAAAATAAAATTCAACAATAAAAACACCAACAGATATAAAGCTTATTACCTCCTTTAAAACATACAATCTAAAATGGGGAGATTTAAAAGTAAGGAAGATATAAAATATTAATGCACATAAGTATGTACTTGCATGTGCATATGTATGTGTATGCATGCAAAATGAAAGGGCTTTTTGGAAATATGAGGTGCCTCACCAACATCAGGAAAGCTCCAGTGCTCAATCTGTGCCTAATGACGATTGGGCAACATGAAGATATGAAACATTACTTTTCATTTTGTTTTTCCAGCATGAGACAATTTTCGGAAGAAAAAAGTAAAGCAGAGAAAAAACAGAGAGACACTGACGAAAGGGCTAAAGCTAAAGTGGAAATTGAGGTAAGGATTAGTGAGCCAAACTATCTGTGACTTTCGTTGTGTTAAGTGTGTTCAAGCATACCACTTCAGAATACATTGTCAATATTGTCAATATTGGTTAATATTATCCCCAATCCTGAAAATTTTATTACAGTTATTGTTCTATGCTTAAAACAAAATTACAATGCTAAATATCTACATCCATTTGGAGGAAAACACCAAGTCATATTAGTAAAATAGTTCCACATTCTAGACAATTTTATAGCAATTTGACAAAACTTAGAGGCATTTGGGAAAAGGGAACACCAATCGAATAAAATGCTCCCACCAAAATGACTGTGGGCACCACCCCCCACGTGACCTATTCTAGATTAATGTGGGAAGGCACAGTTCCCTGTAGATGGTGCTACTCTTACTCTGGTGGTCCTGGGTTCCATGAAAAAGTAGCCGGAAGAAGCTATAAGGAACTATCTAGTAAGCAGTGTTCCTCCAAGGCTTTGCTTCCGTTAATGCCTCTGCTCTGACTTCCCTCGGCAGGGGCACGTGACCTGAGAGTTCTAAGTTGAAATAAATTCTATCCTTCCCAGTTGTTTTCAGTCATTATTATAATAATAGAAAACCTCCTACTACTGTAGAAATCCTACTCAACCCAATTCTTGTAATTCTTTGGTCTTCTATGGTATGTTGATTACAGTTCTACAAAGCAATCCGCTGCCTTCTATCTCTGCTTAGCCCTCATTTTCACCTTCCATTTTGCTCTTCATCGTATATTGCCAAATCCTTCTAATACTCCCATTTAAATGTGTTGAAATAGTATTTTATTTTTCATTTGTGGTCTCTTCCTACCTCCCTCTCTCCTCCTCTTCCTCCCTCCTTCCCTTTTAATAATATAATTAATTTCTTTAAGGTTAATCTCTATTCATTCAAAGCATCACAGACCTGGTTGTCATTGCTTCTAAAACAAAGATGTAATACTGTTATGCTTTAGTATAAATATTTATCATGATCTCATTTCATAAGAATAAAACCTAAATTCCTCTCAATGTTTGCATATTGTAACTGGTTTTAAAGGCATCATTTTAACTTCTTTCAAAACCTCCCTATCATTCCCCAACTAATTCTTGAACTGCTATATTTATTGAAATGTTATATTGCCTCAATTAAATATGCCAGTCACTGCCTCTATGACTGTGACAATGATAATAGCTTTTGGGAAAAAATTTACCTTATGATTTTCCTGACTATATGCTCAGAATAAAGCTAAATCAAGAGTGCTTGGAACTTTGATGATTCATTCTTTCATTTGTACTAGAATATACTTAATTCAGACCCAGGTACATCTTTTAATTTTGTGTATGGCGATTACTTATTTTTCCAACTTGTCTAGAAAAGGAAACTAAAGCATTTTGCATTTATAATGATTTATAATATGTTTATTAATAGTATGACTATGAACACAGTTGCTGCAAATGAACATTACAAGGATGGAATTATAACACTTTAAAGTCCTAAATCTTTAAAGTATTGGTTTTCCCCATTTATTCCTCTTGCCCAATTTAACTTATAAGCAATGCTGAGAAATACAGATGTAGCACATAGTCCTGCACCTAAAATGTCTCATCTCCCTTGTCCAGAAACGCTGTAGTGAATTCCGGGATCGTGCAAAGAACGGGACACTTTTCTGTACCAGAGAAAATGACCCTATTCAAGGTCTGGATGGAAAAACGCATGGCAACTTGTGTTCCATGTGCCAGGCTTTCTTGTGAGTATGGAGTTTTGAGGTGAGGCAAAGAAAAAGATCCTTACACATGACCTAGCAGGACCAGCTTGTTTCATTCCCGGAAAACTGACTCAAAATAACAAGGCAGTTGAGTCAGCTACATGGAAAATGTTAGTAATATGGAGCTAGGAGTAAGTGCTTTTTGTTACTTGCTTTAAGATGCCTATTTTCTGTTTCTTAACCTGGGAATTTGCTAAAACATGAACCTGAATAAATATTGGAAGTATCCTGTGCAAACCTTCTAAGCATTTCTAAGATGGTTAAATTCTAACACTAGGACTGAACTGAGTTAAGGTCCACAAGCAAACATACCATATACAAACACAAACACCTATAAAATCACCTGAAATAGTACTTTCCACGCTGTGAAATTTCTCAGCAAGTTAGAGTTACTGCCTCTCTTTCACAGTTTAGAATACTCTTCACATTATTTCACTGAACTTACATGAAGTACTTGATTATATTTATAATACAAAAATATTTTGTTTTCATTGATAGCCATATATGTTTTAAATGCTATCAATTAACTGTAGATACAATATAATTTTGTTATACAACAATTTTAGGCTTTTTAGTACACATACACACACACACACACACACACACATATATATATATTTATAAAATCAATCAATCATTGGGCTATATCCATGAATTGCACTTTTGTGTTTTCAATAAAACAGTCAGGTATGAGCAATACATTTAAGTGCAAATGAAAACAAGATGTGCATGACATAGGAGACAGACCAGAAATGTGAGTGAAGGCACTGGTGCACTCTGATCTGAGAGCATCGCTGAGACCGCTCTGCCTCTCATCTTTCCTGATAATAGAGAAGATGTGTCCGTTTGTTTTCTGAAGGTCTTTCTCAGCCTCTAAGTATAAAGTCATCGCGATTCCAATGTTGATGTTTCTTTGATGAAAACTGATGGTCGTTTCCTCACCACAAACAGAAAGACAGTTAATAGAAAGCGTGTTTACAGACCTACTACTGACACCTCTCTTTTGATGGGGGAAACTCTGAAGACTGTATGGGATGATAGCACATTGCAAGGAGTTTTGTTACCTCTTGTTATTGCACAGTGATAAAGGGGCCAATCCTTTGTCCCCAGGCTGCAAAGGAAGAAATGAGCAATGAGCAGAAATCAGTGGATCTCTTTTATTTATTTATTTTCATTCAGCAAAGCAGAAGCTGAAGAGCAGAAGAATGCTGAAGCTGGAACCAGAAGCAGAAGAGGGTCCGAAGACTCAGAAACATATGCCGTGAGTGGGGCCCCACCTTAATGGATGCTATGTGAAACCAAGACATTCTTATTGTTAAGAGAACGTACTAGAATGGGAGAATTTGACCTTTACTCCTAGTTTTAACACAAAGGTGTTAGCCTTTGCAAACTACTTTCCAGGGGATCGCTCCACGTACCTTTCTTGTGTTGCAGTCTTGTAACTTCACAGCCGAATTATGAATTAAAAGAATGTTTTCAAAAAAGCATGACTTAGCTGGGCAGTGGTGGCACATGCACTCGGGAGGCAGAGGCAGGTTGATCTCTGTGAGTTTGAGGCCAACCTCGTCTACAGAGTGAGTTCCAGGATAGCCAGAGCTGTTATACAGAGAAACCCTGTCTCAAGGGGGAAAAAGGGGCAATCACACACACACACACACACACACACACACACACACACACACAAAACCACAGCAAGACTTAAAAGAGAGTTTAGCATTTAGTTTATGTGTGTATGCCTGTGTCTCTGTGTGTGTATATGCACATGTGTGTGTGTTATGTGTGCATGCCTGCTCCCATATATGTGTCAGTACATGGTTACCAAGGAGTACATATGGAGAATAGAGGTCAGAGGATAATTTGAAGATCCTGGTTCTCTCATTCTACCACGTGCATTCTGGGGATTGAACTCAGACCATCGGGCTTGGTGATAACTGTCTTTACATGCTTAGACTCCATCAGGTCAGAAAACATGATTTTTAAGTCTGAAATGTTGCAAAACTCATCTCCAGAGACTTGTCTATCTTATCATCACCTGTTGTTTTGATGATGAACGTCTCCTGCTTTTCCCTCTAGACTGTCCTTTCCCTTACACTACCATTGAGATACTACAGAAACTATCTGCATCTTAGTATCTTGCTTAAAACCCACACTTTAGGTCTAGGGAGATGACTCACAGGAACAGGTGCAGGGTACCAAGCTTGACACTTTGTGTTAAATCACTGGAATCTATATTAATAAAATAAATAAAGCTGATGTGGGCCATTGTAATCTCAGCACACCTACAGTAAGAAACTCTTTGACCAGATGGCCTGGAGTACTCACGCATGCAACAACAGAATCTAAGAGAGAACTTGCCTGGACAAGGTGGACTGAAGGCAAGGACCAACTCCTGAAAGTTTCCTGTGATTTCTGTAATGTGTGTCTTGAGACCTTCACACACACACACACACACACACACACACACAAACACCAATATTTATGCTTCTTTCAAAGTTTAAATCTACTTTAGGCTAACCCCCTACTTATCCTGAAATTAAAGAGCCCCTCTCTATTAAGAAATAAGCATTCATATGTCAGTAACTTTTGTATTCTGACAAAACATGCGTTGATTAACTCCACATTCTCCCTTGACCTTGCAGAAGCTGTGTGAAGGATATCGCAAGGTCAGAAAGAATGGACAACTATATTGCACCAGAGAGAATGACCCAATCAGGGGCCCCGATGGGAAACTCCATGGCAACACATGCTCCATGTGTGAGGCTTTCTTGTGAGTACAGAAGGGGGCCCTAGACTTGTGCGGAGTCATGGGAACTATCATGGGAAGATTTGGCTTGAGGGTCTTCAAAGTGGTGATAAAAAAATGCATTTTTATTGTCTATGTATCTCTCAGCTTTGAGGGTCACATTTAAACATCAGCAAACAACAACAAAAAAACAAACGGAGAGCTTTCAGAATGTGACTATTATGATAGAAACAGTTGTAGAGTAGTCAGGAAACACGCAAATAGAAGTAAGGCATGAAATCACTTTTAAGGGGAACTTCAAATAAAATCCAGATAGCAAGCAGCAGAGCAGTGGTTGTCAGTGGCTGGGGTGGTGGAAGGTGTATAGTGGTGGATGAGGAGATGCTGAACAGGTGCAGTTGGGCAGGAAAAGCTCCGCTTTTATACCGTGTTCTTGAGAGAATGGAGCCATGCTAATTCATTGACTAATTAACAATCCAATTCATTAGCACACACACACACACACACAC
>NW_026068243.1:469926-501078 GCF_014885135.2 Alexandromys fortis
ATATGTGAAGTCCAGGGCTTCAGGGTAGCCTGAAATAAGTCAAAACATCGATCAATGATGAGCATGAGTTTGATGAGTTTTTGCTCTAGCGATAAGACTTGTTTCTTCATAGTCTCTTCCTCCTTTTCTTGTAGTATTCTAGAAGACAGAGCAAGAGCGAAGGTTAAAAGAGAAGCTGCAAAGGTAATTTTCTCAGCTCTATTGTTGCTGTGCCCTACAGTTTTGATTCCATGGTGGCATGATGTTTAAGTTGCCCATAAGCATAGTGTTTGCTGTCTAAACCTCATGCCTAATAAATAAATGAAACATGTAACCTTCATACTTAGAGTCCAGCTCTCAGGAGGCTGATTTGAGCCCAGAAGTTAAAGACAAGCCTGGGATATTTTTAGTTTGAAACAGGTAAGACCAGTGGCTAGTGGATGAGAGAGAGAGAGAGAGAGAGAGAGAGAGAGAGAGAGAGAGAGAGAGACATCTTAACTAAAAAAAAAATGATCATGATCAGATGCTTGCAAAACACCAACTTTATTTATTATTGTTCAAATTTTGAGGATCATTTATAGTGAAAGATCAGAGGGTCGACTCTTTGTATGGGATTTTTTTTCATGCGCTTGGCCTTCATTAGGTTTAGTTCATTAGGCACAGATTGTTAATACTTCTCATGTGCCTTTTACTAAGATTAATTTACATTATCCATACATTTAGAGTGCACCAAGTGGACAGTACAAGATTCCAATCATTCCAAACTTCCAATGCCAAGCAGGCATGTTATCATGTTTGTCGTGGGGAAAGAACTAGTTTCTTAACCCCAATTCCCAGGGTTATTCATTTTGACTTTCCAATCACTCTTAGTCTACATCCTTGATTTTATAATTTTACTGTTTTATAGATTCCTAAGAGAAGTATGTCTGTGTAGATGACAGATTACTTCCATTTAATAAACATTTACAAGATTTTCCCCGTGTGTATTTTTAACATCATGAATGTAAAAACATCATTATTTGGGGAAAGTTTACATATTTTAAAAGTTTACCTTTAAACTGATTTTTTAAAATAATAATTGCTTCGTTAGCTGGAACTAACTTTTTATTAGTAGTTTAGATGCAAAATTGGATGTATACATTATATCTGACTAGTTATAGAGCCCTGTTAAATACCCCCAATGCATTCCTTCTGCCTCCTCTGATGGGGGTTGCTCTGGCTCGCATCCACATTTCCTTCCCTTTGAGGATCCCATCCTGAAGATAGATCAGAATCCCCAAACTTCAGACTTGTTCTCCCCTTGTATATAAACACTAATTATTTCTTAGCTGAACATGTTTTTCCCTTTTCTTTCTTAGAATTCTGATCACAAAAGAGAGCTCAGCAATAACCTCAATTCCTCCAGGAAAGGTTCCTGAGGCTCGTTGAGTCTCTTCCCCTGTCACCTTTCACAGGTTTACAGGCTGCAGCATGCACTACAACACAAATACAGATGATGCAGATATATCTAAGGGTGTCTACCAACATGTTCTGCCTTATTCTGAAGCCAAGTTATAAACATCCTGAGTGATAGTGCATGTTTATACTCTTGCTGCAAATGCCAGGACCATGTGGAATTTTTCTTCTTTAAAAAATTATAATTTCTTTTCTTCATATAGTATTTCATGTAGGATGCAATGAAATAGGATTTTATCCATCTTCTATTTCCCCTTCTACCTCCCCTTATATGTTGTCTTACACATCTTCCTTGCAGCATCTTGTCTTTTCTTTTTCTGGTAGTCCACTAAATCCAATTAGAACTGCCCATATATACATGGCTATGGGACCATTGGCAAGAGCATGAGTCCTATGAGTGGCCAAATCATCAAAGAAGAATAATTGTGTCTCCCTCAGTAACTATCCATTACCAATAGTTCCTTAATGAGGGTGGAGCTAGAGAAAACCTTGGCCCACTATGCTGGAATTTTGCCTAGCTAGATTTTGCGCATGCAGCCACAGCTGTTATGAGTTCATAGAGATGAAGGCCATGGCATATCCAACAGAAAGCAGTTCACAGCAGTCCTTCCCATCCTCCAACTCTTACATCTTCCATATCTTCCTTGGTGGTGTGCCCCCAAGCTCCGGCAGGGAGGAAGTTAACTGATGAAGATGTTCCATGTAGGTCTGAACATTCAATCTCTTATTGCAGACACTTAGATCAGCTATGTACACCTACGGCAAAAAAGAAGCTTCTGTTACCAAGGTTGAACTCAGCTTGAGTGTAGAGGTATAAACATAACTGCTTAGAATCCAGTTTGACAACATGACCCCTTATTGAAATAACAAAGGCAGGTTCTACCCTGGGCCCTGCTACTCTCTTAGCCATGGGCTTTTGACCAGGATTGTAGCACCAGGCAGAAAATTCCTTCCTTTGAGCGAGCCTCATGTCCTATCAGAAAGCAATTAGTTACTCTATACCAATTGAGACACTATTGCACCCATAGGTGCTTCTTGCCTGGTAGGTGGGTACCCTACAATGCGAGTCGAGCACTAGGTAAGACCATTGATATATTTTCTCTAGCCATCTAGATAGCATCTTTTGGTATTGAAAGCTAGGCAGCAGGAAGGTAGTTTCCAAGTCAGCTTGAGACTAATTTTCTAATTCTAGTCAGAGTGTACTGTCTTCAACAGAAGTCTTGCCATAAAGTTATGACAGTTAACTAAGAACATTGGCGATAGTTTTTTGGTATTGTTTTGGAGACTTCCAGGACTTTGCTGACCAATAGCTCATAGAGGATATCCCATGCTTTGTACTGCAATTTTTAATTAATAATGGGAACAAAATTATCTACCCATGCAGGGCAATTCTGTTTCAATTCTTTGTGTAAAATGTTGTATTAGCTTACACACTAGTGGTTTTCCATAAGGGTTTTTTTTTTGTTTTTTGCTTGTTTTTGTTTTTTGTTTTATTTCTAAGACAGGGTTTCTTTGTGTAGCTTTGGTGCCTATTGTGGAACTAGCTCTTGTAGACCAGGCTGACCTCACAGAGACCCGACTGCTTCTGCATCCTGAGTGCTGGGATTAAAGGCATACACCACCCCCATCCAGCATCCATAAAGTTTTTTTATGCACATATAGTTGTGCTTAACCTACCTTTATACCATCCTCTCCCCAGGCTCATCCCCAGCCCTATGCGCTTAATTCTTTAACACCAAGTAATCCATCCTATTCTCTAATATTTCATGTGTTCTACTATCCCTCTGCCTGTATGGTTGAATTGGGGTGTGAGGCTTACATATGGCTTTTCACACAACTCCCTCTACTCCCTGGTTTCCCACATACACTTGTGCTCTTTGCTGATAAAACCTTTTCACCCTCAGTATCCAACCACTCCATTTTTGCTTTGTCTACAGTCTACACCCTCCCTCCCTCCCTCATTGTGTATTCCTTCCTAAGGCCTCTTTCTGTTCACCTGGTTTCTTCTTGGATCCAATTTAAATATACATGTGAAACAATATATTTGAAGCTAGGATCATCATATGAGAGACAACCTAAAGCATTTGTCTTTCAGGCCCCAAGTTACGTAATTCAGCAATTTTTTTCCTAATTTATCATTTATGCTCCTGGGTTCTGTTTTCTTACAGCTGAGTAACCCTTGTGCATATAAGGTTTTGATATTAATGATTTGCTCTTAATGATTTATTGCAACATTAGTATTTCTCCTTAAATTTTCTGAATCACTAAACTTTATTTATTACTCATAGTAAGATAACATACCGAGAAGTAGTAAGTGCCTTAAGATGCGTCTTTTTCAACTTCCAGGAAATCTGCAGTGAGTTCCGGGACCAAGCAAAGGATGGGATGCTCATGTGCACTAGGGAAAATGACCCTGTTGTTGGCCCAGATGGAAAAACACATGCAAACAAGTGTGCCATGTGTGCAAGTGTGTTGTGAGTATGCACCCTAGTGTCTTCAACTAATCGTGCACCGTTATCCTTCCCTGGGTTTGAGATTCCAGGGTGTATGTTAGAAAAAAAACTTATAAACAGATGGATGTAATATTAAGTAATATTGAACAATAAAGTGACATCATTTTCTATTCACTTCCGTTCCTTCTGTCTTCTTATTATGTCAAGTTGCTAGACTCATCACTAAATGTTTATACTTGACTGTCTTCATTTACAAGAAAAGAAGAAAGCACACCTCAGATTGGATCAGGTGTTTTCTTTGGCCTCTCTCTTACCTCTGACAGTCTATGATTCTGTGAATATATTCAGATATGGGTTAAAAATAAAGTTGGATGGAAAACTGTGGAGCTAGCGTACAAGGACTGTTAAAATACCTGACCAGGAAGTGGAATAGAGAACATTCTATTTACCCTTTTAGGGAAATCATTGCCCTCTGCCAGTGGAAGGTATGGTTTGGTAAGTGCCTTAGTGGAGGGTAAAGCCCCTCAGAGAAAAGCTCACAAACTAGAACATACAAAAACTTCCGTCTATAAAGCTAGTTGAAGCCTTCTAGCTCTTCGTTTGCCAGATGATGTGGGCACACCTGTTGCCAGAGTTCTCTTATGTGGGATAATGTAGAATGTGTCCTGTTCCAGTTTTATACTGAAATCATGAGTCCAGCCCACTAAGATTTCAGTAGCTACCTTTTGAGGTTTTTCATAATACTAAGCTACTCCTGAGAGCAACCTCAAGATAAGTATTGAAAAATTATCTTCAAGTTATGAGCCTTATTTATCTTCAGACTATATTTATGTAAAACACAAAGTTATTGATTATCTTAGTTTTTACAGATTGGTTGATCCATCCTTAAGTGTATGCCTATAATTCTTCAAGTAAAGAAATAGTGTAAGTAGATCAATAGGATAAGTAATGGCCTACAACTCAAGAAGAAACAGGTTTGTCTCATTTGTTCTCATTGATAGTGATGATCAGATGTGGTAAATGCTAATACTTTGAGTTCTGGCATGTCATATGTCAGTAGAAAAAAAATGCAAGAATGGGGTGAGCTTGTTGATCCAAATTTGAATCTCTGGCTTGGAGGCTAGAACAAGAAGACTGTGGGTTTGAGGCCAGCCTAGGCTGTATGGCAAGACATTGTCTCAAAAATAACACTAAAAACAAAAGCAAAACCTAGAATATCAGGCTGGTGGTGGACCTCATAAAGCTTACTGTTGAATCTTACTGGGCTTCTATCATGATTGCAACTAAAATTTGAATTGTCATGTACTTAGCTATGCTAAAATATTTAAATTATTATCTTATCATGAGGAATTGTTTAAGTTATGATGTCCTTTAATGATTGCAACTAATATTTGAATTGTCATGTACTTAGCTATGCTAAAATATTTAAATTATTATCTTATCATGAGGAATTGTTTAAGTTATGATGTCCTTTAATGATTGCAAATAAAATTTGAATTGTCATGTACTTAGCTATGCTAAAATATTTAAATTATTATCTTATCATGAGGAATTGTTTTAAGTTATGATGTCTCCACCATCTAACTTGGCATCATTTCTTGCTATCATCAGTTATATCATAGCAACTTTGGAGAGAAAAGTTTCATGATTTAGAAAAGAATCAAGATAATTGTGGCCTCTTATAGATTGAAATCAGTAACATTCAGAAAATAACATCAGCAGAGGTCCTTGCACATTGATAAATATGTGTTTCTTTGTCATTGCTATTGCTTTTTAAGAGGTGTAATATAGACAGAAATCTTTGCATGTTGTCCAAAATAATCACACCTCCTAAGACAGGTAGTTTTGTCCTGAAATGTTTATACATTTATTTTTTTTAATCATCATCATTTGTAAATGTGTGCTCTGTGTGCATGTGCGCGCGTGTGTGTGTGTGTGTATACAGGCTTGCTCTGCCACAGTACACATATAAAGCTCAGTGTATGTGTGTGTTTATGTGTGCGTATGTGTGTGTGCAAACTTGTACTACCACAATGCACATACAAATCTCACTGTGTATGTGTTTATGTGTATATGTATGTGCAAGCATGTACTACCACAGTACACATAGAAAGCTCAGTGTGTGTGTGTTTATGTGTGTGTGTATGTGTGTGAAAGTATGTACTACCACAGTGCACATATAGAACTCAAAGGAAAACTTTCTCAAGTTATTTCTCTCTTCCCATAATGGGTTCCAGGGACTGAACTCGGGTCATGGGGCTTTATGAACAAGCACTTAAATTTGCTGAGCCATCTCCCTGGTCCAATGTCCAGGAGACTTCCAAGATTTGGTTGTAGACATTCTATTCCTTCTAGAAATGTGTTGGAGTAATTGGAGAAATGAATTTAGCTTGTGTCTTCTATTGCAGCCTAGTAGAAGAGGAAGAGAAGAAAAAAGACGACAAAGGAGAGAAGGATAAGGTTGAGGCTGGAAAGTCGAAGAGAGAAGCAATACAGGTATCTGCTCCAGACATCATGGGACACACATGTCTAGTCATCATTCTCTTTGGCCAAATCACCAGTCTCAGCATCCTTAATGACTTTGACAACATAATTTTGAATCCTCATGTCTAAGAAATTGTGTCTTTTTTACTACACTTATTTATTCTTATTCTCTGATGTCCTATATGTTTGACTTCAAGCTTTTGCATTCTCCTTATTTGAAAATTCTCCTTTGTCTATGTGGTGGTGGTGGTGGTTCCTCGCTCTCAGTGTGTGTGTGTGTGTGTGTGTGTGTGTGTGTGTGTGTGTGTGTGGTGCATGCATATGAATGTGTGGTTGTGCATCTCCTGTGTAGGAAGTGGAGGGCAGATAGGGATAGTTATGCCTTCTGTGCTCACTGCACTTTGATGGGGTCTTGCTGTCTGTAATGGAAGTTTTATAGCTAGGCTAGCTAAACAGTCTAGCCCACTCCCCAATACTGGAGTTACAGCACCACTGAGCTATGCTTAGCATTTTTAATGAGAGCTAGTGATTAAAAGTAGCTATTATTCTGCATACCACAGACTTCATTACCAAACCAAGACACCAAATTATTATGCCTTTTGTCTCTCATAGTTACTACATCAAAATAATGTTTAATATTTTTAATAATTTTAATAGCAGCAATGTTATATTCCAAATAATGCGTTACTTAAGTCTATGAACAAGGCATCAGTTAGAACTGATATCTGACATCACTTTGTCTGTACATCTGTGATATATTGTTACAAGACATCACAGTTTTCAGAGGGGGTGAAAGGTGGAGGAAGTTTACACTGTTTAGCTATCTGCTTCTCAAACACGCCTTCCTTTGACAGGAGCTATGTAGTAAATACCGTTCCCAGGTAAGAAATGGCCGGCTCCCCTGCACCAGAAAGAATGACCCCACTGAGGGTCTGGATGGGAAGATCCATGAAAACACCTGCTTCATGTGTGAAGCTTTCTTGTGAGTACAGCTGCAGCCAGTACTGCTGAGTGTCAAATGTACGACTGGGACTGCCAGCTTGGTCCAGGACGTTGATAATAAAGCCTGTCTTTCTTTGTGATGAGTTTGGGGGATGAATTATCAACACACACAATGACAGCACTTTCTTTCTACTGCTTCAGTGTTCTGAAGGATGCTAAAATTAGCATTATGGTAGGTTCATGTGCTAATAATAGATTTCCTCAGAGCTGATGACATAAAAGTGCTGGACCTTGATTTCTATATAATGAGTGGTCATCACCATGATTAATAAATACAAATGTGTTCTCAAGTAGAAATGTTGTTAGTGCTTAATCATCCTTCTAGTTGCTTTCTGGTATAAAAGACAACTCTTTATCCATCAAAAATGTAGTGGGAGTTGTGTTTGTTATTATGTGACACATTTATATTTTATTTTTAAAGCAATGTTAAAAGGAAGAAGAGAGATATAGAGGAGCGTATTTATTTATTTTTCAATTACCAAATTAAGCAGAGATGTAGAGTAAATAGGACCATTCTACCTGAGATATTTTTTTTTCTTTAAGATGCTATGCATTGGTGCTGGTAATGACTCTTGCCAAACCCTCTCTTGCAGCCAGCAAGAAGCAAAAGAAAATGAAGCTGTGTTCACAATAAAGATTAAAAGAGATGTTAAAAAGGTAACTATCCTGTGATGCTCAAATTACGATGGAAAGGTCAGGTTTTGTCATTTTGCTGTAAACATCACACAGAATTATTGATGATCCTGGCTGTGAGGAAACTTGGGGGTCAATATAGTCCGGAGTTTGACAAGAATTTTTTTTCTAACTGTATATTTAGATTCAATTACCAAGCAGTTTTTATAAAACTTTAATCATACCTCCTTAGTTTTACTATCTAGCCACCAAATCCTAGTCTTAATAACCAGAGAGAATATTATTTCAGTTTTGTGGCCATGCAGCCTCTGCCACTACTACTTATTCTGCAGTTGTGGCTAGAAGAACAGCCATAGACTTGCACACCTTAGCGTGTCTAGATTCCCTTACATCTTTATTCATAAGTGTCATGGTACGGGGGACAGATGGCCAAACTTTGATCACAGTACACAGTTTCAAATTTACTTCATCCTCAGATTGTCCGATGGAAATTTAAGTCTAGAGAGAAGGAAGAACATGATTACAAAATTAGTGTTTTTGGGGGGCATTAGAACCCATATTTCTAAGTTCTTACAGGGGATAAAATAGAAAGAAAGACATTAAACACAGGGGTCCTGACTGCTCCCAAACTGAGAAATCCTCCTAAGACACTTTGCTTTACTTTTTTATTGTCACCTATGAGGGAGAAAAAAAATTTTTTTTTTTTTTTGGTTTTTCGAGACAGGGTTTCTCTGTGGTTTGTGGAGCCTGTCCTGGAACTAGCTCTTGTAGACCAGGCTGGTCTCGAACTCACAGAGATCCGCCTGCCTCTGCCTCCCAAGTGCTGGGATTAAAGGCATGCGCCACCACCGCCCGGCGAGAATTTTGTTTTTACAGGCAGCATCCCTAAGAAATATTTTTGATGGTTCAGAGTGACTGACTCAAGTCATGGTAACTTCTCTGTACCCATCAAAGGCCATGTGCACTAGAATCAAGTCTCTGAAGACCACCTGAGTTTTGAACCTGGACGATGACTACTTACACACTTGAATTGCAGGGAAGTGTGTGAACCTGAAATTAAAAACAGCACGAGTGCTTTAAGTTTCCAACATCTTCAGGATAAAATCCCTCCCCCACAGCCATCTGCATTCGGTATAATGCAGTTTCCACCTTCACCTTCACTGTGGCAGGCAAGATTTATTGCTGACCGTGTGTCTAACGATGAGCAACCAAGGAACGTGGCAGCGATTGCGAGAGGAGAAGAGAGACGGGAGGGGATGTGTTCTCTATCATTATTGACTTTTAACTTCTGACAGGGTTATTAGGAGAAACACAAAATCAATCCTAACGGCCACCAGTAATTAACCCTATGGTTAAGTGACTTGTGTATTTTCTCAGTTCTTCATATTTTAGAGCTAGCATCTTTTGGGTACTTTCTAGATTTTAGTCACTAAACATTTAAAAAAATATTGGCTGCATATTTCCCATTATTAAATCATGAAGAATATTCTTATTTCCATCTTATAAGTGAGGGAATTCAACCAAAAATGGTAATAACAGTTATTTAAGCTTTCTTGGTAGGAAATTAGAATTCTAACAGCATGGCATAGCCATGAACAGAATAGTGCTAGCCAGGCCACACTTGGATTCTATCCTACTCAGGAAAGGATGAGAAACCAGTGCAACAGATCTTGTTAAATTTATGTCCTAAACAGCAACCCTGCAGTGTCTGGCCATCTATGGCACTTGAGAGAGAATATTGGGAGACCTTTCTAAGACACAGTTGCTGGTGCTTTTGGAGATCTGTTCCAGTCGACCCCATCCTGACTTGCCCCATTTAGTCAGCTGGGAGCATGTCAGTCAACAAACACCACTCCAACTGTGGCTTTTAAGGATACCAGAAAGACTTTGTAGACCAGAGGTGGGAATTCACTGAATTCCAATTACCATCTCCAGCCTCAGTGTGAAGTTTCTGGAGAAGATATGTGCGGACTTTGTCAGAGGCTCAAAGAAAAAGAATCTAAAAAAAGAAAAGCCTGGCTGGCAGGCCCACCAAGACACTGAGAGTCACAACAAGGGAGCAGTTTGTATGGAAGATCTAAGACATGGGTCAATCCTGATGAGAATCTACAAGCAACCCCTTGTCTCATACAGCCTTTCTTTTTTTTTTTCCAGAGGACGTAGGAAAACTTTTATTTTTTCACACGTGAGAGTACATTGCCTTTTTTTCCTTCATCGCTCAAGTTTACATCTGAACATCATAAAGGGATTAAATTGCACACATTTATTTAATTTATTTATTTATTTATTAAAGATTTCTGTCTCTTCCCCACTGCTGCCTCCCCTTTCCCTCCCCCTCCCCCAATCAAGTCCCCCTCCCTCGTCAGCCCAAAAAGCAATCAGGGTTCTCTGCCCTGTGGGAAGTCCAAGGACCACCCACCTCCATCCAGGTCTAGTAAGGTGAGCATCCAAAAAACTGCCTAGGCTCCCACAAAACCAATAGGTCCAGTAGAATCAAAAACCCGTTGCCATTGTTCTTGAGGTCTCAGTAGTCCTCCTTGTCCGCTATGTTCAGCTCATACAGCCTTTCTGAGATGGCTAAACAGGTTATTTCCGTCAGTTCTGAGCTAGGAATGGAGGCTGAAGCCACTATTGCAGATACCTAAGTCAGGTGTTTCAGTAAATTGTAATAAATGGACTCAATCAGTTGTTGATAAAGAAGAAAGCTTTTTCCAAATATTGGAAAAACTATAATTTGGAAAAAAGAAAAAATTCCTGACTTTTCTAAAGGACATATAATATTGCATCTTAATATACTGATCTCAAGAAGCATATTTATCATATTTTACTAATTTAGGAAAATAAGTCTTTAGTATAGGATTCTTACAAGGTTTGCTAAGGTTCTTTTCCAGTACTCCTCAAAGCAGCACTGTAGCTAATTTGTTGAGTTTCTGGTGGAAATTTCACTTGGGGATGAGGCATGTGGAAAGGTAATGGAAGAGCATCCGGTCTTTAAATAGAAAGCAGAAGCCATCTTTGTTCTGGATCATGTAAAAGGAATCAAGAGAGTATGGATGGTAGGCAAACGTGAAGATTTTCTCCAGAATATGATGGTGTTTTTATCACCTTATAACAGAATTGTGATGAGCAATAAATCTCTGAGCAACTATTATGCCCAATCCTCAGAAAATACAGTGTAAGAGGAGTGAGAAGGCTCAGGGAGTAAATGTGCTTACCACCCAGCCTGGCTATATGAGTTCAATCCCCAGGACCCATATGATGGAAGGGCAGACCTGAGTCCCTCAAGCTGTTCTCAGACCTCACTCCTGCATAAACACACACACACGCACACATATATTAGAGAAATAAAATATAAACGAACTACAGTTTATTAAAAGAATTTTACATGCGTGTGGATTCAGGGCTCAATTTCAAAGTGGACAAACCACAAAGCCATTTATTGGTCCAATGTACTTGGTAGGAATTGAAAGTTAAAGTCACCAGAGGTAGGGAAAATCCTTTGGTTCTTTCCCTCCCTCCCTCCCTCTTTTCCCTCCACATCTCTCTCTATCCAAGAAAATATTTAAACTTTTGCAATTCTCTTCTTCTCTTAGGACTGCAATGAATTTATGAGTCTTTTAAAGGATGGAGAACTTTACTGCACACGAGAAAATGATCCCGTGCGTGGCCCGGATGGCAAGACCCATGGGAACAAGTGTGCCATGTGCAAGGCTGTCTTGTGAGTAAAAGACACACAATGCAGCACCTACTGTGAGTCCAGAGAGTAGAAGAAGCCACAAGCCTGCAGACTTAGCCATGCACACTATTGTACATGAGGGACAATTCCTAGGAGAAGCCACACGCCTGCAGACTTAGACACGCACACTACTATGTATGAGAGATAGTTCCTACTGTGAGTGAGGAAGGTGTGAAATGCAATAATCCAGGCAGACTTACACAATATAATATTATACATGATATTCATTATATATGAAAGGAATGATCGTCTAAAAAGTATCTTCAGGGGAATCTCTCATTTTCATCCCCAATAGTTATAATTCTAGAAGCAGTATACTACTAGACTGTTATACTTCTTACTAGTTTTCTCAGCAGATAATCACATATTTGCTGATAAAAAATATTTGTTCATTGTCAGATACTCTTTATCTTCGAATTCCAGTTAGGAAGAATATACACAGGATTTTTTAGTCACTCTGTACAGTACTTTGGGGAAAATCATATTTCAGGAAATAAACGTAAGTAATGCCTCACACAGAGTGTAGAAGTACATCTAAAACATCCAAATCATTCAAGAGCCATTTACTGAGCACATACAGTACCCAGTGTGTATAATGATTAAAGATTAAACAAAGATGAATGAGACGGATTGGTGCCAGGGATCACACAATTTGGGGTTTCTTAAACCTTTGCCACTCACATTGCCTTTTCCCTGAGAAATTTTTATTGTACACCTGGGTACGTAAAATAAATACACAAATCAAACACTTACTTGTAACTATCCTGAAGAACTTTAAATAAAACAATTATTTACCATATATTTAATTAGAGAAAATCAAACGAATGGGCACTACTGCTCAGTTGTAAATTAAGAATTAAATCTTGGCTGAATATTTGATAGTGCAGGACACAAAACATTTTCCAAATCTTTCAAAGTTGATTACTATTTTGATCATATAATCATCAGTGCTGAGAATGCAATTTTGCATAAGTATGTAGTCTTAAATGGCAGAAGTATACTTGAAGTCGTCTTAGGAATTGTTGGAAATTATATACTAATCTGAAGACAAAATATGCTTTAAAATATTTTATGAAATACAAGTCAGAAACTCACAGAGAAATTTGAAAATCAAACACTCGAATATAATGCAATCAAAAGATAAAGTAGCTTACTTCATCTGTGCTGAAGAACGATGACGGAAAGTCTTTAGTCCCCACAATTAAGTCATTATGTTCCTGTACGAACATAAAACTTTTAGTTTATAAGAAAACAAAAGCACTGCAATCCACAATTTGTAATAGTTGTGAGCCTTAGCTGAGATCTTAGGCAATTCTCTACGGCATTGAGTAGCTGACATCTCACACGGAAAAGAGCATGCATATTGTGTGTTCCAAACAAATGCTGAGGTGAAGTCCGTGATGCAACACAGGCAATGGCAGGGATCCATTGCATGCTTCGTTGGAAATTAATTTTCGATCATCACATGTTCAGAAATCTTTACTGTTGCCATTTTTTTTACAACACTCCCATCCATATCCTTGATCCCTATAAACTGGGAGTGGTCCACCAGCTGTTGTATGCATCTAAGGTAATAAACCCAAAGCTGGCTTTCAGACTTCAGTGAAGGGAGAGCTAATGGAAAGTTTTAGGTGGAAATAGACCTGAACGTTATAATTTGGGTAAAGACATGTAAATGACATGACAGGGCCATGTGAGAGAATAACAGACTGCATATGGTCCGAATTAGGAAAACTGTGGTATGTAAGAAACCAACACTTAGAACTCAGAAGCTTTACCAACTTTCTGTGTCAAACCAGGGACGTGGACATCAATTCTACGTGTAGTGAGGGCTGCAGAAATGCTTAAGTTGGGGGAGGAACTAGCAGCAAATTGGTTCATTTAGGGAAAATGCATGCAGCAGCGATCAGTAGAAGAGAAGTCTAACATCCCGAATGGGACTGACTGGTGCTAGGGGACTGATGGGTTGCTGTTACCCAGTGAAGGCCAGCTAGAGGGAGGAAGGAAGACACAAGTTGTCAAGGTGAGAGTGAATGATAGAAAAATATTAACTGGAGCTATGCAAGCCTGAATAAGAGATACAGTTGGAGGTAATTTCAATGTTTTGTTTTTGAAAAGCAAACAATAGAGAAAGAAGCTCATGCTTGCTAAAGACAATGACGATTTTTGTGTCCTCTTGTAGATGGAAAAAAAACTTTAAGAAATAAGTTAAAGGTCCTGAGCAAACCATTTAGTAAACTCTGACTAGCTGATAGCTAAGTAGATGTTGTTTTTCTCTTAGTAGGAGGAAAATTTTGCCAAGCGAAGGACTTCACATAATCCATCTACTATATTTTCCGAGAAGAGGGCCTGTAACATAGATATTAAATAAACCCTGATAAATTCCATCTAGATCCAATTGATTGGCTCATAGAAAAGTAATTGTTGTTCAGTAAGCTATTGTTCCTTCCACTTCCTGACTTTCAGCGACAGAGAAAAAGAAGAAAGAAGGAAGAAAGAAGAGGAAAATCAGAGAATCACTTCAGGCCATGGCTCTGGTGGTGGGAGACAGAAGGCTAAGGTGAGAGGTAGCCCTTGCTTTCACCGCCTGTTTGGGCAGAACTCATTGCTGGTGAGATTGGGATGGGGCCGGAGGGAAAGGGAAAGGCAGAGAGTGCCCAGACAAACAGGTCCTTGGAAGAACAGTCTTCCACCTTGGCCTCTCGGATAAGATACTAACAAATCCTGCTGCTGTATGACTCTTGACTTCTTTAGATCCGGAATGAATTGAGACAGTGAACCTTCCCAGGCTCCCGAGCCTTTTCTAGTTCATTCATCTTCGTGTCAGGATTGATTCTCATCAGCATCTTTACTTTCTTTCACTCTTCTTTATTTCTGAGGATTAGGCCAAGCCTGTGGATTATCTTTTCTGCTCTCCAAAGCAGGGCAGTGTGATGAAACAGAACAGACTAGGGAGTCTGTACAATTGGCCTCTTACCATAGAGACATATGAAACTTTGGATGAATTGCCTCATCTCTTTTATCTCAAACTTCTCTTAAAGAGAGAGGGGGAAATAACTTAGATAGGAGAAAACTATTTAGGTCCTTCTAAGCACATTTGAGATACTTTGCAGAGAGAGCACGGCATCGTTTAACGAGATACAGCACCACTTCATGGATTTCTGCTACCTGTTCACCTTCTTAATGCTGTAGGGAGATCAAGTCTATCGCTTTGCTCCCAAATACACTACCTGTAATTTAAAAAATCTATCTTTTCTATTTTTTTCTAGTGTGTCTGCTTTAGGACAAAAAATTCCCACTCTCAGAAAATAAATGTGCTCAGGCTGTTTGTTTGTCTTCTCCGGATTGTGGAATGTGTCTAGTGAACATGTTGCCTTTATCTAGAGAAGGAGTGACAAATGATGCTTAAATAAAGAAATAAATGAAAGATTATTTCATTGAAACGTTACACATCTGAACAAAGAGAAATGTAGATCTGGCCTTTGGTATACAGTTTTCTGACCTTAGATTTGTGCTCTCAGACTTTAGCCACTTTATAATTTCCCCATGTAAGCATTTAAACACATTAAGCGCTACGAAACTGACCCTTCATAATTAGAACACGGATGACTCTAGCGCCCCTCTTCTCTGTGGACGGCATCCCTAGGTCATGGGCTATCTGCAAGGGTAAAAGGAAAGAATGCTCCTGATAGTGCTTGCTTCGTGAGCTTGGCGGGAATAAAAAGACTGCCCACGTGGCCTGCTTTCTTCTTCCTTTTCAGGAGGAATGTGCTCAGTACTGGGAAAGCATGAAAAATGGACAGCTCAGCTGTACTCGTGAGAGTGACCCTGTACGCGGTGCTGATGGGAAGCCATACAACAATAAATGCGTCATGTGTAAAGAGCTGCTGTAAGTGCTTCTCGTAGCAAGTGTGTCTAAAAGACAGCCACACAGTTCTCCTTTTCTATGGCTCCTTCTGTGAAAGATCTTTTCATTAATCCCAATGCTTCCCCCGCTTTTGTTTCCTAAGGAACATAAGCCCAAATGGGGGACAGATAATCAAGTGGCCGGTTGTCCTGTTCGCCACTCGAATTCTGTGACCTCCCAGTGTCATCGTAATAATGTTCATTGCCTTGACCTGGTGAAATTTAATGATAGTCATTTGAAGTAGCTAAACAACATTTACGAGAGCCAGGCTCTTGCCAAATGTATGAAACATAGAGTGTTTAAGAGAGCCAGGCTCCTGCCAAGTATATGAAACATTCTTATACAAAAACAGGAGTAGTTACTTCTGTTTATCCCCCCCACACACACACACACACCCGTGAATGGTATTAGAGTATTTCATGGCATAGTTCAGCCACTTTGATCAATCTTGTTAGGATCGGTAACACAGTTATTGCTAGTCCCATCTATATACTGAGTTAGTCCTAGGCGACCCTGAACATTTAGGGATGCTTTTAGTTGTGACATTTAATTATTGCATGATTAGTAAATGTGCAGCATCCATCTCTCATGCTACAAAGTATAATTCATTTATTCTTCACTTCTCTGAGGGTTATGTGATGAACCCTTATACCAATGCTGACATTCTACTAATGAGAAAAATGAAATTGGTTTTCTTTAAAGTCTCATGGAGAGTGGACTTGAGGGCTCTAGTTACAGTCCAGTTTTTCTATACGGCCACGTAGAGTTTACTCTGCATTATCAGCATGTGTGACATGCATTATATATTGTGGGTGGAAGACCAGGATTTTACTGGCCAGTGGCCTTCGTTGATCCTCCTGTCTCTGTGTCTATACCGCTGGGATTATAAGCATTTGCCTGACACTAACCACTGCTTTTCATATGGCTGCTGGGGCTTTGAACTTGGGTCCTCATGTCTGTGAGGCAAAAAATTTACCAACTGAGCTATCTCTCCAGGCAATTAGTGGGGGTGTCTGACCAAAGGGATGACCATAATTAGATTTTTAGCATGCTATGGCATTATAGGAACCCTCCATTTTCAATAATTAAATTGATTGAAGTGCTATGACTTAAATTTGCTTGAATTTACTATTTATTTAGCTATTTTGGGGCCATGCTCTAAGAAATAACATTACAATGATTTTTTTTTCTTAACCTCAAAATCATGGACCACTGCTCTAGGAAAGTGGATCAACACTGGAGATGAATTTGGATAGAAATTGTGAAGGCTGTAATCAAATGATTTGATGATGTATTTTGTGGTGAAGGGGCCTCCTGCCCTGGAATCATAGTAATGGAACAGGCTGTACTCTCAGAGAGTGGAGACACTCGCTGTGAAAAAGAAGGTTTAGGACACAAGCCCTCAGACCCATTCATCCTGTGCGTGCATTTGTGCCAACAAGAGGACTATTCGACCCTTTCTCTCATAGGCAGAAAGACATAGAGGAAAGAAATAAAAATTCTGCTGAAAGATCAAATGGGACTGGCTCAGCCACGGGGAAGGTAAGTCAGTGCCAACGTTTGGTGCAAACCATCCAAAGTGTGGAAAGAGGTTGTTGTTGATGTTGCCAGTGGAGATCTTCCTTTTAGAATGTCAGAGCTAGCACTGGGTTTTATATTGCCGCTATAAAATGTCACTATAGACCCTGGCACACAGTACTGCGAGTTATTACCTTACATTCGTGGAGGTCAGAGGTTCCGAATGACTCCACTAAAACCAAGGAGTAGGCGGAGCTGTGCTCCTTTGTGAAATTCCTTTGCTGTCTCTTGACTTTCAGGAGCTGCCTGTGTTCATTGGTTTGTGGCTGCCTTCCAGCCCGCATGCTTACTCACGGCTGATTCTCTATCCTTCTGGGACTCATTCTTCTGTTTGAGAAAGAACCCTCATGGTAGCAATGAGTCCTCCCCCCTAGTCCCGAATAACCTTCGCACTTCAAATACAACTGATTGGTGCTCTTAATTCTCCATTTAGATGATTACATTAACTGATACAATAACATATCTATCTACACACTCCACACAAGACACGGATGTCCTTATGTCATAATCCTGCCTACCTCTGCAAGGTTAAGTGGCTGCCAGGTGTGTGAACTGAAACCTTTGGCTTTTCAAACCCAATAAAATATATAGGAAAAAAGCATTTCTGATTATCTTTCCTCGTTTATTTTCAGGATGTATGTGATCAGTTTAGAAGCCAAATGAAGAACGGGAAACTCCTCTGTACTCGGGAAAGTGACCCTACCCGGGGTCCAGACGGCAAGACTCACGGCAACAAGTGTGTTATGTGCAAGGAGAGGTTGTAAGTGTCTTTCCAACCAGTGCTGTGGCTGTGCGTCCAGATAGTATAGTAACCGCGCTGCAGCAGTTTGAGCAGAACAGCGAGCGCTTTAGAAGTGAGTCCCATAACTAATGAGACACGTATTCACTTTCTTCCCATCCTTACTCTCAGGGAAAGAGAGGCCGCTGAAAAGAAAAAGAAAGAAGATGAAGCCAAGAGAAACACGGGGACAAACAAGAATGATAAGGAGGTAATATGTCAGACACGTTAATACCTGAATTTGGAGGGTTCATGTTAAGGAGACAAAGGTGATGGCTTTGGAGCCAGTATGAAATTACCTTTCAGAAATTGAGCTTAATTAGGAGAGCAGACCTTGCACCCATGGGAGCATGGTTGGGCCAGGGTAACGTAGGTGAATAGTATGAGGGAGGATGAATCATAACGGGACTGTGAGGTGAGAGAACATTATACACATTCTAAAAACATTAAGAAGGTTAGTTCAGGGAGGAAAAGCTGCAGTGGACAGCACGGGAGAGATATCTGACAGAGGGAAGGGACAAGAAAGAGACTGTGAGATCCGGAGAGGCAGAGAGAACTCTAGGGGCTGGGGAGCCTGGCCATAGTTCAAAGCCAGTTCCAGGCACAGCGTCAGAGCTGTCTGGTTGGAATGGCACAGAGAAAAACATTTATGTGCAAATCTTTGCAGGATGCACAGGAGACAGTGTGCACACATAAAGAGGCATATTTTTGCACATTCATTTTTCCTCCACAGAAGATAAGGAGCTAAGCAGCCCTAAGGCAGTTAGAGTCCTGAGCTAGCAGGGGAGGTATGCCCTGACTCTTTCAGGCCGGGCTCTGATCTCTTAGACTCTCACGCCACAGGCCCACCCAAATATTCATTGTAAAAGGAATCATGTAACTAACTGTTTTGAAGTGCCCATTCTCTCCCAATTATTGAGGATATGATAGTAAACAGAAAAAGACGTGGCTAGCTCTACCAAAACGAGCATGACACTTACGACTTAAAAACAACTCTAACGCGGGTGCTACGCATTCTCAGGACCGCAACAAATACCAGTGTTGTGACTATCCACTCAGCGGATATCATTTGAAGCTTTAAAAAGTATCTGGGACACAGGAAGGGCTTGGTCTTGGGAGTGGGGCAGGAAAAAGAAAGCACCAAAAAGTTCAATCAAGAAACAAATTGGGAGTATGCATGGTAACGTGACCAGATGGCACTTGACTGCCACCTAGTGTTCAATTTGGGGCATTATCAATAGTGCCCTCCTTTCCGCACTGAAGGCACAGAATGGCCATTATGATGCAGCTCTTCCCAACTATGAAATCCAATTAGAAAGAAAAAGACTGCAATCTATACACAGAATATTTCTTTGAAATTAGTCAAAAGAGAGCTATATATTTCTTTATAATGTAAATCAAAATAAGATTAGCTCTTATGTTTAAACAGTTTGCAAAATCTATTTTGTGAATTTCTCTGATGTTACAGCTAAGAAAAGAGCCAGGGACCACACACAAACAATAAGTAGATCAGGAGGGCAAATCCCAAAAGCTGGCAGTACAATGAAAGATGACGATGAGTGTTATCATTTGTGTGTATGTGTATGTGTGTATAGTGTGTGTGAGCACATGCATGTGTTAAGTGGATGTGTGTGTGGATGTGTGTGTATGTACGACGATGATGAGTGTTATCATTTGTGTGTATGTGTATAGTGTGTATGAGCACGTGCATGTATGTGTGTGCTTGTGTGTGCATGTGTGTGTATATGTGTATATATGTGTGTGTGCATCTGTTATTGTTAGCAGCTGGAAAGAAAATAACTGCAGTTACTTCTGAAAATGATATTACTGAGAAAAATAATATAGTGTGATCAGATGGTCAATTTCAGAGATAACTAAGAATTTGGTGGATAAAGTAAGCATGGGATTGTCTGTAGGAGAAAAAAAAGGCAACCCCAAGCTAAGCCACTATCAGTATTTTAATGAGAGTGCCTCCAAAGGTCTCTTTGGAGTTAGGGGGAGTTCAAGGTAAAATCTCATGGGACCAGTTCCCTTGGCATTGTTTTAAGGTTGATTTTTTTAACATAAAAAAAAATCCCAGCTCTCTCTTCTTATAAACCAGTGGCTTTGTTCTCTTCCATGGAAAAACAAAAAAGTAAAAATAAGGGAGCTCGCTCCATAGAAAGCTGGTCACAAACCCAGCATTTACCTTGATTGTTTAGTATTTCTGAGTTTTTTATAAAACGAAAAGTAGGTTCACATCATATGAGCTGATGTAATTCAAATGATAGAAAATATCTTAAAGATGTGGCCATGTGGCAAGCTGGCTCACAAGGTAACGTGACAATTGTCCCAAGCTTGAAACTCTGGGTTTGATCCCAGGAATTCATGTCGTGGAATGAGAAAACCAAGCTTTCTGCAGCTCCCCTGAGTCTGCACATGTGCCATGGTAAGCGTGCCCACACAGATGTACACATACACAACCAATAAATGCAAAACTATCATTACAGAACTGTGGGTTTATATGTTTGAATGCCTTGCCAGGTGAATATGTTCAGTCCATTCTGTATTTTGAGGCCTGTTTTTACATGTGGAATCGTGAGCACAGCTGCAGACAGGCAGATTTGGGACTTAGCATCACAGAAGACTTTGTACAAATGAGATGAGCTGTCTTAGGCAGCGATGAAATTCCCCTGGAGAAGACAAGTGGGACAAAGTACCTTTAAATCCTCATCCATTCTCTGAAATCTCATTTTCTCTATTTTCTTCCAAACATCATGAGTCCGTGCCTAACTTTCATGGTGCTTTCAGACTCTACAGCCTGTCTAAGGCTGTAATATTTTCGCTGTCCTCTTGTCAGGATCAATGCCATGAATTCCGGAGCATGCAGAGAGATGGGAAGCTGATCTGCACCCGAGAAAATGACCCTATCCGAGGCCCAGATGGCAAGACGCATGTCAACAAGTGTGCCATGTGTCAGAGCATATTGTACGTGAGCAGGCTTGTTGATGAGTTTGATAAATCACATGGCAACAAGTGTGCCATGTGTTAGAGCATGTTACATGTGAGCGTGCTTGTTGATGGTTTTTATAAATCACATGTTAACAAGTGTGTATGTCAGAGTATGTTGTACATGAACAGATTTGTTGATGAGTTTGATAAATCATGCTTGCTTGATGGGAAAGAATTTCTGACATTTAAAAATCTATGACACTTGGTTTTATACATTATAGACAAATACATCCTCATTTATAAAGACTAGTGTTAGTTTTCAAAGCACTCAACGAGAAGCTGTTCTTGTAAACAATGAGATGTGTAGTCACACCTGGGTCGTCTAAGATGGGAAACAATCGTGATACATTTACAAGTCAATGACTTTTGTTTATTTTTTATTTTTATTTATCACTTTATTTATTTATTTTGGTTTTTTGAAACAGGGTTTCTCTGTGTAACAGTTCTGGCTGTCCTGGAACTCACTTTGTAAACCAGGCTGGCCAGGAACTCACAGAGTTCTGCCTGTCTCTGCCTCCCAAGTGCTGGGATTGGACACCACCTCTGGGCAGTTGGTGTCTTTTAAACAAAAAAGCTCAGTCACTAATGTGACCACCTATGTTACGGGACTTCAGGCCATCTTGTATGTGAAAGAGTCGCAATGACAAAACAGTTTTTGTTGAATTTCAAGATTAGTTTGTTTTCTAAAACGTGGGTAAACTTTAAAGCATTGTAACTACATGAGCTTAAGTTGAAGCAACTGTCAAAGTATCACAAAAAAAAAAGGAGAAATGAAGCTATAGTCTGAAATAAAGCCATTCCCTTAAGAAGCAACATCCCTTTAGAATCCTTTGAATCGTGACGATAGGAAAGCAACAGAATTGGCGACCATTGAGTGTGCTGCCACGGTAGAATGTCCATCCATCAGAGACAACAGATAGAAACGTGTGTCTAGGTGTTTTTAAGACAAACATAGTGTTATGTTTGTTAATGTTTAGCATTGGAAAAATACGTGGTTAAAGATAATTCAGCATAATCCTAGAAATATTTATTGGTTTCTTTTTTCTGCAGCGAACGAGAAGCTACTGAAAGAAAGATGAGGAATGAAGAAAACTCAGGTCCTCAGCCTGCAAATGAGGGAAAGGTTGTGTTTTAACAGATAAGATATTGACCTTACCTAACTTGCCTTTCCATGTAGTCTTTAGTAAGAAAGATACTAACGTTTTACTTTAAATTTTGATTTTGACAACACTCTCACTTTCAGTCATAATGTAAGATATATCAACACCACACACACAACACAACATACAAACCACACACACACCATACACACACACCCCACACACCCCATACACACACACAACACACACACACCCCAAATACACCCCACACTACACAACACATCCCCCAGTCCCACACACCCCACACACCCCACACTACACACACACATGGAATTAATCTTTTAAAAATTCTTAGAGAATTCTCCTATAGCATATGTCAATTTTTGTCTTTCTGCTCTAACAGAAATATGCTAGGGAAAACTAGACAACACAGACTTCTTCCAGCTCAACTGCATGCTCATCTTTGACACTTTAAACGTGAAAGGAGGCTTTGGGTAGCTTCTTGATGTTGACCTCAATGAGTCCTGTAGCTAACAGACATCCCAAGCCTCCTGTTCAGCTTGTCTTTGATATCTTCTGTTCTCTCCGGATGATATTCCCTGCATCCATGAATCAGTAGTATGCGTGTATTACAGTACTTTCTGTCTTCTCAAGACTCAAAAGAAGGCAGATATCGTCCCTTGGTCATTCCACAGTGGTCATCACATTCTCTTTAGCCTAGAGTGCTTTGAGATTCTCATTGGTTTAAGGTCGTGGACAGGGGATAAAGGACAGATGAGATGATAGGCAGGCGAATCAGCAGGAGGTGAGACATGCCTATCAAGCCTTTTCTTATGTTTTTCTACCTCTCAGGACCATTGTGGAGAAGTTCACAACACAGCAGGCAATGCAAAACCTAGGCAGGCCAGGAGTTCTTTGCCCTCCGTGGCTGGGATCAGCGAAGTGAGTACCAGCCTGGAGCCAAAAGATATCTCCTAAAGCTGAGTTTGAGAAAACCACCCAGTGACAAAGGGAAAGCCCATGCTCACCTCCCTATCTCATTCCCTAGGATGAGTGCAGCGAGTTTCGAAAGCTCATGAGGAATGACAAGCTTCTCTGTTCACAAAAGGATGACCCAGTGCTTGGTACTGATGGAGCTCTCTATCAACACAAGTGCCACATGTGCAGAGCTGTCCTGTGAGTAAACTCATTGTGCTCAGCCAGCAGGGGGCACATAGTTTTACAGATTGCTGCAGGAACACATGTATGTGCTCCTGAGTCCAAGAGAAACAGTAATATGGCCAAGGGCTGCAAGTTAAGACAATAGATACAGCAGAAAGAGTGCTTGGGTTTGGAGACAGGAAATGAAGGTCTCCTCACCAGGGCACTCATTCCAAATCCTTGATCTAAAACCACATGAGACCTAAAAGAAAAGTCATTAAAAAAGACGAAATTTTATGCCCAAAAATGCATTAAATAAAGGTCTCAAGGGCTAAATGATTTGACTGGTGAAGAAACACATTTAAAGACGAGTGGACACCATGATGGTTAAAAGCACCCATGAAGACGGCATCAATACTCCTTAGTTTTTCACAGAGAATGTTCCTGCGGTGGGCATGGACTGTCGGTGCTGCTCAGTGTTGGTCACCTTGTGTGCTTTTAAAGCATCTCATTCTGGTCATATCCTGATGGAGTACTCTAGGGTTCCCCCATGTTTTCCTGGGACAGACATCTTTCTATGAGATGTTACAGAGGTTTTGCAAATATTCTTTTTAAATGTTTTTTTTTCTTTCTTCTTCTAGTGAAAAGGAAGCTTTGGAAAGGCCTGAACTCCAAGGAAATCCATCACACATTAGAGTTACTAAAGAAGAAGGAGGTCCAGGATTTCCCAGCTCCTCTGAGGTAAGGAGTTTCTCCTTGAATATTATGCCAGCAGCTTCTGTCCTCCAGCATTTGGGGAACCTGCACCTCAAAGCCAGCTAAGGGGAAGCATCATAACACAGGAGGTAGTCTGGCAGAGATAAAGAAGAATGGATTTTGCATATTTTTTTATTGCCACCACAGAGTAGCTCCTGAGGAGGTAGAGACCAAAGTTAGTAAGGGAGGTATGGACTAATTTTTTTTCAGACTGGAATCTGATCTCTTAGAGTGGCCAGTATCTTAAAGAGGCAGGTCCACACCAAGGGTCATTGCAAAGGGAATTCATTAAGAGTGAATATTGTTTCTAGCATGAATATTCTAGACTCCTTTCTAGAAGCATGTCCTAGCTTACTATGCCTCAGATCATTAAAGAATTCCACTTACTGCTTCATTCTTGAGGGGGAGGGGAGGTTGTCACTGTTATTTTTGGTTTTGTTTCTTTTCGGCACACTAATATTCTCTAGTTAAAAGAAGCCAAAGCCCACCCAATATGATGTGGAATAACGTATACATTTGAATACTTCACCACAGTCCTGTTCTTAATCAGGTGCCATTAGGAAAACCAATATTTCTCCAGTCCCATATAACCCCTTGAAAGCCTTAAGCAACTTTGCTCTCTACTTTACCTATGCAGGACTCTGACATCTGCAAACACTACCGAATATTGCCCAGGATGGGTTATCTTTGCCCAAAGAATATTCAGCCTGTATGTGGGGATGATGGCCAAACCTACGCCAACCCCTGCATGCTCTGCCATGAAAACCTGTAAGTACCCATATTACACCATCTCTGCTTCAAGTGTGAAGGTTCCCAACTGCAATTTGCCTATAGTAGTGCTCTGATGTTAACTAGATATCTATTTCAAGTTTTCTGTTGTCACCATCCCAAAATTCAAAATGTGTTTATGTTTAAGATGAAAAGTATGTAAGAGTACCCTTTAATATACTTGCCTGTCTCTATTACTTCATAAAATAATAGAGTAATAGGAAAAGAGGAAAGAGCAGTAATGAGATCACAATGATTGAAGGACACCTCTATAAGACTGTGTAGATTCATGTAGATCCATGAAAGTGTGACCATCATTCATCTGGCATACAGGAAGAGAAAGCAGTTGACAATAACCACATATATGGTGTCTGAACCACCTACAATGTCTAAGAAATTGTATGACTGTAAGAGAGTCATTGGTTTCCCAGCCTTCTTGAAGGAGCTAATACCATGCAATAAATGCATGCTAGATGAATGCCATATATGATGTCTGTTCTTAGCTTTAACACTGACTGTACATGTTCGCCAATTATCTCATCATGTGAAATCTCAGTTTCTTCCTTGGAAGAAGGTGGAGACTATTCCTTAAGCTACCAAGTTCACTGATAACTGAGAAGAACTTGGATATGAAAGTATAGGTTAAGTACAAGAGCTGTTTAGTTCTTTCATTGTTTGTTTTTGCTTGGTAGATTTTTCTTCTCAAATACTGATTTTGCAAAAACTCATCATTGTCCCTAGACTTATCATTCACCTTCTCGCAGCCTCCCTGTGACCAATTTCTTTGGAAGTATAGTGGCAATGCTTTATATCTAGAAATGTGAACTATAAACTGTGAACTTACTTGCCATTATACCTGTAGGTACGGTGTGGTGATAAGTCATTTTCCCATTCCATCATCAAGTTTTCATAACCTGATGTAGAGTTCTATTTTTGTCTTGGTGCATGGGTGAACCTAATACTCAGAGAGTTCAAATGTTTTTATTAAATGTCACAAAACTCACAAAAATTAGAAAATATCTTGTCCTTGATTTTTCTGGGTCTAAGTAATTGTGGTTTAACTGTAGTTTCTTTACTTCACTATTATTATCTTCAGTGCAGTGGTTCCACTGCCATTTGTGAGACTATAAATTACTTTGATATCATAAAGATGTGATACAGTGTGTGAAATTCCTTTGATAATATACAGATGTGGCCCACTGTGTGGACTCAACTTCCATGAGCTCACAGGCTCACTGAATTCACCAATGGGAATTAAATATTTGTTTAAGGAATGAATTAACTTTTCTAGGAATTCAGTTATTACATACACACACTGTCTTTCAGCCCTAAATCCTTCGATTCCTTCTGATTATAAACCTGAGGACCTAAATTATCGATACTATTTAACCAAACTTTTCAATAATTATTCCAGCCCAGGTCTAATCAAGAAAGCTTCATAGACAGAAGCTCAAGTGATGAGAAGATTAATGTAGTCTACCTTGGGTGCATGCCATGGCTACGGAAGGTGGGGCTAGACTCATAGAGAAGACGCAGGTTTTCTCATGGAAGAGGGACCAATATTTAGTGAAGGGTTAGATCAAGCATCTGTGGTAGATGCTGTATTTTCCCCACAGCAACACAGATGAGAAGCGGGATCTTCCTTCACAAAATTTCTTGAGTTAAAAGTCTTGAGATTCTCTCAAGTATCATTTCAGGTTCAAGAAATAACCCCGTGTTATTGTATTTTTGTTCTATTTTCTATCCCCAAAGTTATATTATAGATACTTGATATCGTCAAACATTTTTTCTGGGATATAATTTTTTCACCTTCAAAACAAAGTCACATGGGCCAGTGAGGTGACTCAGCAGGTGAGGATGCTAGCTGTTCATACCTATCAACTTGAACTCAATCCCCAGAACCCACCACAGTAATTGCAGTGAATTGGTTCCCAAATGTTATCCTCTGACCTCTCCATTTGTGCCATGGTACATATGTGCCAGTGCTCATAACACACACACACACACACATATATATACACACACACGTACACACAAATACACCCATGGGCACACAGTCATACACACAGAAATACACATGCACAGACACACATGAGCACACACACTAACTGAAATGAAAATTTATAAAAAAAAAAAAAGCTTTGGATTAAGAATCACATGATTCTATCTTGGTTGAAATGTGGTGAAATAGGCTCAGAACTAGAGGATAAGTTAGGAACAGAAGAGAGTAACCAAAGCTAGATGATGCTAAGCAGAAAGTGGTTCTGTGAATTAGACTTTTATGCTAATTAAGTTTGTTTGGTATTCATACATCACCTACATCTGTTTATCATTAGATCTGAATTTTTTTCCCATCATTGAAGCATCTCTTCTTTTTTAGGATCCGTCAGACTAATACACGCATACGAAGTCAAGGGAAGTGTGAGGAGAGCAGCAACCCCAAAACAATACCTGCTGAAACACCTGCATCTGTGAGTGCATTGGCCTTTGGGTTGTGGTGGTAGCTACTCTGGGTTCTGATTTGGTTCGTGCACTGGGAAATAAGAATTTGACCAGAGAAGTCACACTAGTAGGTCATATGCCTCGAGAATTATCCACATTATTACCAGGATGATAAAGTAATTATTGAAGCATGTGGTAATAAGCTTATGCCAATTATAAGACGAGATGGAGGCTAAGAGAGGCAGATCGTAACAGCTGGATTGAAGCCAATTCTATGTAATGCTTATGTCATTGTGTATTGCAAAGAATTTAATTTTCCTCAATGCTAAAAGTTGGCCTCTTATTTAAATACCTAACAGAATACTTGAACATGTATTACTTACTTTGAAAGTCTCCCTGGTGACTCTATCTGAAATCCCTTTCACAGGTTAGATAACAATGAACTAGATAAGAGAGAAGCATTTAAATGAAAGCTAAACATAGGTTAGTTTTTTTGATGTTTTTCATATAGGATATTTCTAGTGAATCACATAATTACTCTTAATATCTCAATGAATTATTGAAAACATTCAATATACACTGACTTTAGAATACTTGTCGTAGCATCTAAAAATTGATGGCATCTATAATTATTGTCATCATCATCATTATCAACCCAAAGATGGAATTTACGAAAATTTCTAAAGTATGAACTTAGAAGAAAAAGAAATCTGGACATGGTTGTTATTTAATTTGAATTAATAAATTAGTTTAACTAAATTTATTTCAAAAAAGTTAATTATATCTAATAAATAATGTTCCAATACTGATATTTATTAGAAATATTTATTATACTCCATTATGATACCATGCAAATTGGGCACAGAATTGGTAAATGTTCCACTTGATTTGTAAATAATTAATCAACTGTGTTGCCTTGTGAGGGTAAACACAGTTTGGGAGGTTTCTGGTTTCAGGTGAACAGTGGGAACACACATTATGATTGGTTGAGACCTGGAACCTTCCATCTCCTTCCCATGAAAATTTGCAACTCATTTTTTTACTCTAGGCCTTTATACACACACAAAAGAAGGTTTAGCCAATTCTAGTCCACAGTTGGTTGCTAGTTTTGCATCCAAATCCTTAGCAGCTTACGTCTCACTTTATTGGATGAATATACTCTTTTCCCTCTTTATAATCCCACTTAAGTATACATCTTAGGACAAAGCGACCTCAGTAATTTTCTGAAAGTTCAATTTAATAGAATAGCCTTGGACCACACTTCCCTGTAACTCTCATCCTGTGTAGGTAACTTGACAAAAACTATGTCATGGAACTTACCTGTAGATTATACAAAAATAGATTTCTTTAAGTAATGAAGGATTGTGCCAGAGGCAAGGTCTAATGAGAATTTTGAAAGTCTTTAAATTTTCATGTGCAGTCTCCTTTTCTATGAGATGCCGTGAATAACAGTACTTACTCTCATGAGGAAACATGCAATCCATAGCAGAGTTAACCCATGTTTGTTTGTGTGTTCACCTCAACTTTTGGGTGCATAGGAAATTCTCAGGGAATAACCATCACAGCATATAGAATGTGAACATGATTTAATATAATATTGTGAGGTCTTGGTACAGACCACCTTCCTGTAGTTTCAATGAGTTTTAGTATCTAACCTATCCATCTTTTTTTCCAGGAAAAATGAACAATGACTGGTGAAAGTCGCAAGGAAAAAGCTATGCCTCGATTCTGAACTGCCTACCTTCACCATCTGTGTATATAAAGAATTCTTCATTTGTCTTTTTACTATAGAAAACACAGAGCTGTTGGTATTGGACTCGCTGGTTCTTAGTCTTTCCACCTCTTTCCTTCTAGACTCAGTGATCTGAAAACGGAGAGAGCTCTCCACCCAGTCTGTGCTCTGGAAATCTGATCACAATGTTGTCTGCTCAACTGCCCATTTAATAAAAGTAGAAACTCAGCAGAACATCCTTTTGGGGATTTGTTTCTCACTGCTAGGTCATAGGAATTTTTTAAAAATAGAAGCTGGATATATGGTGCCCTTTGTCTTACATTGGCAGACAAGTTGCTGCCATTGTTGGGAATAAGTCCCTAGAATGAGAGTGGGTACAATATGGGCTCTCAGGCAGCTAATACTTGTGTGAAGCTATCTGTCACCATATCAGACCCTTTACTTAGTATCTGTATTACCATAAATACCATAACTCAATTTTTATAAGTCCAATAATTGAAACCATCCAGAAATTTCTCATATCTAATTATTTACCTCTTGAAATATATTTTTTTAATTTTGAGGTTATACCATGGCTTACTACCTACAGTCTGAGAAAGACTAAGAAATTGAAAACACAATATATGTAAACCCCTAGAATGGCAATCTCCAGCAAAAATGTCGTATGAGCCATTTATATAATTTAAATTTTTAGTACTTAACAAAATAACCAAGTAAAATTAATTCTAATTATTTTATCTATCTCAATATATGAATTAAACTAATATACATATTTTATTTAATAAATCATTGATATTGATGTGTATTTTCCACTATTTGTACATCTAGTTTGGGCCAGTCATGTTTCAGATGTTCGATGGCCATATGTAGCTGGAGGTGGCTACAGTGAACAAGGCAGCAACCAACATGGGCCAACTGAGAAGTAACCAACATATTAGAGGGGTGGCTGGAGACAGCTTGAGGCTCCAGGCTCTCTACTGAGACTCTGCTATTCTCAGACTATAGTTGTTGGTGTTCTGTGGTAGCAGGAGGTGCCAGATTCACTCCAAGATTCTAGGCTGAGGCAGGACGAACTGCAGAAAGTACACAGAGAAGCTTGCGTGTCTCCAGCCACTCTCAGCCACAGGAAAAGAAAATGTTCAGAGTGTGACTGACCTGCTTAGACCTAAAAAGCTAATTTTGTATTTTCTCTCTGCTCTTTTGTTTTTATAAATAAATCTCCACTAAGCCAAATATAATGGGATTTTATGATTGTTGTCCTTCGTAAGTGAATGAAAACTAGTCAGTCCCCATGCTGCAGTTTCCTGTGTCATTAAAGAAGAAGAAAGAAGATAATAGCCATTAGCCAAGCATTGTCGGGACTGTTTTCCTGGAGATTCTGGTGGGACTAGGATAACTTCAGAGTTTCTCTGGCGTGTCTTCTTCTTAATCATAGGCAGGAAATCTGGAAATTCTATTTTCATGAGCTTTGGAGAAACAGATGTTTGTCATGTCATATTTAATAATTTGTTGATGCCTACACAAGAAATCCTTTATATTCCATTTTGTTCTCTTTTAATACAATATTCATGAAAACTCCATGATTTACCCAACCCTTTATAGTCATCACAAAACTTGGTTTCATTTCAATTCATTAAGAATATTGCATGTCGGCCAGGCGGTGGTGGCGTGTGCCTTTAATCCTAGCACTTGGGAGGCAGAGGCAGGCAGATCTCTGTGAGTTCGAAACCAACCTGGTCAACAAGAGCTAGTTTCCAGGACAGGCTCCAAAACCACAGAGAAACCCTGTCTCGAAAAAAAACAAAAAAACAAAAAAAACCAACAACAACAAAAAGAATATTGCATGTCATACATATATAAATCTAATCTACATGGGAAGTAGAAAAAGACAAGATCTCCTGAATAAATTGGGAGCATGGGGACCTTGGAGGAGGGTTGAAGGGGAGGGGAGAGGCAGAGAGGAGAGCAGAGAAAAATGTAGAGCTCAATAAAAATCAATTAAAAAAAGAATACTGCATGAAACTGCATTCGGCCTGCCTATAAGCAGTATGTGAGGTGCAGCGGTCCGATTAATAAATCACCAAGGTAATAGGTATTTGAACAAGTTTAATAACAAAACCAGACTCACGAAACCAAGGTTCCAGCGGAGTAGCCAGCGGAGACAGGAGAGGAAGGGAAGGGGCGCGCAGCCTCTGCCCGCCCAATATATCAGTAAACA
>NW_026068243.1:504117-523961 GCF_014885135.2 Alexandromys fortis
ATTAAAAAATGGGGCACTGACCTGAACAGAGAATTCTCAACAGAAGAAATTCAAATGGCTAAAAGACACTTAAGGTTATGCTCAACCTCCTTAGTGATCAGGGAAATGCAAATCAAAACAACTTTGAGATATCATCTTACACCTGTCAGAATGGCTAAAATCAAAAACACCAATGATAGCCTTTGCTGGAGAGGTTGTGGAGAAAGGGGTACCCTCATCCATTGCTGGTGGGAATGCAAACTTGTGAGTCACTTTTGAAAGGTGATAAAACATAAGGGGCAATCAAACAGGAGTTTATCATCAGGGCCACATTCTTTGGACTTCTTAGTTATTATCCTTCTCTGTAGGGTACAGCTTGTTTTATTTTCTTCCATCTTGATAATTCCTGTTACATGTTTTTAACAATCTAATTTCTATGAAGTAAAATAGGATTTTTCTTATTTTATGTATACTTATTAACATTGACATAAATATCATTTCATTGCTCTTTTAATAAAGAATAACTAATATATACAACTATGCAGACAGGGCTATGAATTTTATTAAGAGCATCTTGGCCAGTCCAAAGAATAGGTCAGACCACAGATCCTGTCACACAAACCACTGGTCATGAGCAGAGACCAGGAAGAGTGGCTAAGGCAGGCCGGAGACTTCCAGATAGCCTAAATGAAAGGAAACACTCCATCCTTCAGTCTATGGTGGAAATGACAATTTTTGTGACTTCTCTGAAAAGTGGAAACACCTGCTGAAATCTAAAGGAGAAAAGATCAGTGTGGTGGTAGAACGGCTGTTCCACCACAATTCTGTGCCTGTAGCGGAGAGAGTTTCTGCATAATGACAATGGAGTCATAGGTCAGTCTCAGAATACTAGAGATTTCCACGCCCCTCAAACCTATGTGTGCAATGGAAGAATTTGTTTTTGAGTGTGTTGATTCCAAGTGACGTTGGCTTCGTGTAAGCCAATGAGAAAATTTTCACTTTAAAATTAGTACAACAGATGACAAGAAGCATAGATTAGGGTGCTCCGAGACAGGTCTGATCATTAATCAACATCCATTCTCCTCTCTTAATCTTAGTTCTAGTGGGATTTAGGTGAGTTTGAAAATGCTAAAAATATTTTGGGCTTTTTTTCTTACATATAACATTTTTTCTCTGAAAGCTTCAGGATAAAATAATGTTCACAGACTAGTCTTACTGTTATCATCTGATGAATGCAGCTGGTGGCTGCAATATGCAATCATCCTTTTCCTACAAAGTTGGGATTCACTTTTACACACCTGATGCACTGGATCTGCGGGTTTTATTGTTTCATTCATCAATGCTGATGGAAGAAATACACAGTGGCCATCATTAATAATCTACTATTGCAAGACTCAGAAAACTCATGTATTGGAAGTTACTTCTTTGAGCTTGCATAATTACTTACTTAGCGGCTTTTCCTAACCGAGACGTTGGTGACACTAGAGAAAGGGATAGACCATTTGTTTTTCACCTTGTGTTTCCAGTTTTCCTGGTTCTGAATCCCAGACACCACAAGGCCTACGGGGCTCACCAGATCAGTGAGGAGCTGTTAATAAATTTAGCAATAAATCTAAGTAGAAGCATATAATTATTTATTCTCAAGTGGAAAGTAATTTCAGATTCTCTATTATTACTATTAATTTTTACACACAGATGAATGCATTTATTTGAACATGTACAAATCCCATTGTTTGGGGGAGGAAGAGGGAAATGGGAGGCAGTGGCGGGAAAGAGACAGAAATCTTCAATAAATAAATTAAAAAAAAAACACAAAACCAGAAACCATTATATATAGACAAAGGACCTGCAAGGTTCAAAACAACAAAAATCCCTGACAAAACATTATAAGACAAAGTACCTCCAAAAGTGCCATTGAGTTCATTTTGTGTACATCATCTACTGACGGGCATTGAACCTGGTCTTAAAAATGGTTTGTCCTTTCTCTTCTATGAGGTTCAGTGTGGTTTGGCTTTATGTTGAGGTAATTAATTTATTTGGACTTGAGTTTTGTGCCTGGTGATAGATATGGGTCTATTTGCATTCTTCTACATGTTGATATTCAGTTATGTCAGCACCATTTGTTGAATATGCTTGCTTTTCCCATTTTATATTTTTAGCTTCTTTGTCAAAAATCGGATGTCTGTAGGTGTGTGGATTGATATCCAGGTCTTCAATTTGATTCCACTGGTCGTCCTGTGTGTTTCATAGAAGAGAAAGTAGGAAGTACACTGGGCATAGGAAACACTTCCTAAATATAACCGCAGGAGCACAGACACTGAGACAGAGACAAACAATAAATGGGACCTCCCAAAACTGAGAAGCTTATGTAAGGCAAAGGACATGGTCAGTAAGACCAAAACAGCAGCCTACAGAATGAGAAAAGATCTTCACCAACCCCACATCAGGCAGAGAAATGATCTCCAAAATATATAAAGAAGTCAAGAAACTTGATATAAAAAATACAATAAAAAATGGGGTACAGACCTTAACAGAGAACTCTCAACAGACGAGTCTCAAATGGCTGAAAGACAATTAAGAAAATTTTCAACATTCTTAGCCATTAGAGAAATGCAAATCAAAACCACTCTGAGATTCCATCTTATACTTGTCAGAAGAGCTAAGATCAAAAACACCTATGTCAGCTTATGGTGGAGAGGATATGGAGAAAGGGAAATGCTCCTTCATTGCTGGTGGGAATGCAAACTTGTACAACCAGTTTGGAAATCAGCATGGCTATTTCTCAGAAAATTAAAAAAAAAAAAAACCTACCTCAAGACCCAGCAATACCACTTTTGGGTATACAGCCAAATGATGCCTCAATCATACCACAAGAACATGTGCTCAACAATGTTCATAGCAGCATTATTTGTAATAGCCAGAACCTGGAAACAACCTAGATCCCAAACAATGGACAAAGAAAATGCAATACATTTACACAATAGTAAAAAGTAATGACATCTTTAAATTTGCAGGCAAATGGATTTATTTAAAAAAAAACATATTGAGTGTAGTAACCCAGACCCAGAAAGATAAATATAATATGTACTCACTCATAAGTGGCTTTTGGATATAATGCAAAGAAAAAAACAGCCTACAGTCCACAACCCCAGAGAACCTAGACAACAAAGAGAAACACATATGGATCTACATAGGAAAAAAAAAGACAAGATCCCCTGGGTAAACTGGGGAGGGTGGTCATGGGAGAGAGTAGAAGGGGAGAAGGGAGGAAGGGAGAGGAGTGGAGAGAAAGGTATAACTCAATTAAAAACAAGATAAAAGAGTGGTTTGTACATGAAGCAAGACTCTACTGAAATAAACTAATTTTTCATTTGTAAGTGGTTATCAATCGAAGATAGCTTCTAGGTTAAGGATGAGGGCTTATGTCCACTTTCCCTCTCAACATTGGGACCCCATCTGGCCAAGGCCTGTGTGGGTCCTATGCATACTACCATACTCTCTGTGAGTTTATATTTGCACTAACCTATTGACAATTAGAAGTCTTTATTTCCTTGGTGTCCTCCACCCCTTCTGACTCTGAAAAGCTTTCTGCCTCCTCCACAGTTTTCCCTGAGCTCTTCAAGAGGGGATTGATGGAGCCATTACATTTAGGATGGTCTATCACTCTCTCGGCCTTATCCAGCAGTGGGTCTCTGAATTGATTTGCATCTACTGTATGGGTAAACTTCTCTGATTGATGTCTCATGATGACACTAATCTGAGTATCACAGATGTTTTAGGAGTCATTTTATTGTCCCTCCAGAAGAAAGTAGTATTTTGCTTTCCCTTGAGGTCCCTGACCTTTCTAGTCTTAGGTTTCAGGCCACTCAAACAGTATCAGTCACAAAGTCCCATCTCATGAAGTGGGTCTTAAACGCAATCAGAAATGGGTGGATTAGTCCCAAAGGCTTTGTGCCAGTATTACACCAGTACATCTTGCAGTGGGGTGACCATTGTAGATCTAAGGGTTTGTAGCTGTGGATTAGTGTTTACCTTTCTCCCTCGGGAATGGGCAAAGTTCCTTCCAGTACCGTGAGCACTGGTCAGGAGGGGTGAAGGCTCTATATGGGCACCAGCTTGAGTTCTCCACGTTCTGTAAGTGTTGTTTTCAGCAGTAGTTCTAGGCATCGATTTGTGGGGAGCAAACGATAGCCTGGGTTATTTGCGAGTTCCCATGTGGTCCCTTTGGCCAAGAATTTGAATAGATGTGACCCTTTCCTGGGAACTGAAGGCTCCGTTTGTTGATGAGAAATGTCCAGTTGGGGTTCCCCCTTCCCATCTCCCCTCAGTATTATTTTTAACAATGAATGAGTTTGGGGCTCTGACCCTATGACCCCTGCATCAATAACCATAGCTAAAACCCATCAAAATAAACGCACAGGGAAATTTCTGTAATGCAGAGGAAAATCACTTCCCAGGTTGGTAAAATGCTGTTGCCAGATCTGTTACTACGTCTGTTAACCCTTCATAAACAGCAGAGTGCCTCTTCTTTCTGAACTGGGGAATAAATCATTCACCTCAGATTAGTACATCTTTGCCAAAGTGGTCTGCATTGTAAATATGACACACAGAGTAGATAAAAACATCATTGGAATTGCTATTGTACAGAACTATGGGTTTCATTACAACAGCTTCACTCATGTATAATGTGTTTTGATCATATTCAGTCTCTTTGCCCCCTCTTGTCACCTTCCTTCTAGTCCCTTTATCACCCCCAATAGTCCACCATTGACTTTCCTATTTCTTTAATCTAGATTTCTGCATATGGAAATTGTTCATGTTTTAGATGACCCAGATTCTTTTCAGAATCTGCAATATATTCATAGGCAAGCACATTAAAATATTAAAATGGAGTAAGAGATGCATGAGCAAAAACAGATACAAATTTGTTATTACAGAATTCTAATAACAATTAAGACTCAAAATCACCATATTAGCAACAAGTGAAAGATATTAATGCAATGTCCGTTTACATTTGTGATGGGCTTTGGCCTAAAGCATATAACTGCAAGTTTTAAATGACTATTTGAAACTAAGAACATGTGGTAGTTTAGTTTTCATTGACAAAAGGCAAAACAAAGTATACTCAAAAACATGATTGGATATCGGCATAAATGGTGTATTATGAGTCATTATTTGTATATCAGTTTAGTTTTAAGGTGGAATAGATAAGTCAACATTTTTAGCACTCCTTTCTAACTTGTGAGACTCCACATCATTTTGCTTTTTTTTTTTTTCTTGGTTTTTCGAGACAGTTTCTCTGTAGCTTTGGAGCCTGTCCTGTAACTAGCTCTTGTAGACCAGGCTGGCCTCAGACTCAAAGAGATCCACCTGCCTCTGCCTCCTGAGTGCTGGGATTAAAGGCGTGTGCCACCAACACCTGCTTCTTTTTTAAGTTTATCTTCTGAATTCTCTAAGTGAGTATGTGTTGCCTTCCTAGAAGAAAACAAAAGCTTCTTCATAGAAAACCAGGAAGAAGCAGAAAACTCAGGCAGCCAAAGGAGCCCCACCATGGTAACACCATCCCCATTAATAATGCAAAGGCTCGGGTTGCCTACAGGACAAGGCTGTAGCCACTGCTGCAGGCATCTGGATCTCTGCATCACCAATCAGTGCTACAGCCTTCTCTACTTGCTGTTGTTGTTTTGTTTTGTTTTGTTTTTATTCATTCTCCCTGATAAGTCTTAAGTGTTGGGGAATGTGTACTGTATTTGGCTATGCTTTTTCTAAGTATAGCATGCATATTTACACGCTACCCTGGCTGCCCTTTCCTGGAATCAGTTCTCTCCTGTCAAGTCCTTTTCAACATCCCCTGCTGAGATCTGACCTCGACCTAAGTAGAATCACATTGGATCTACCAAGGCCTGCTCGAACCAGCACACAATGCCTCAGTGCTTTTTCCTACGCAGCTCCTGCCCTCTCAAGAGGCCCCAATACTTGAGCTTTAATGAAAAGGTGCCAGCCAAAAGAAAACTCGTTAACTTAGTTTCCTCCTTGTAAGGTGGGTCAGCTATGGCATGGGGCATGAAAGGAGAGGAGGGAAGCTGATGTAATTTGGACTGATGGCTTTTACCATTGCTGCCCCATCCCTGAAGAATTAGAGAAGGTGATAGGGTAAGACAGTTAGGGGTGTAGCAAGATCTTGGTGCCTAAGTTGTCTCAAGCACAGGCAAGACAGGAATCCTGGATCTACTGCTAAAAACATCCAACTGTCATGGAGAGACAGTATTTTCTAGAGACAGTGTTTGGTATGTCTTGGAAATTAGAACTGGGGTTGCCCGGATATGGCCACATGATGTTTGGCTTTGCTTGCTTGCTTCTCAGTATCCCAGAATACCGCCGACAAGTTTATTATTCAGTCAGAAGATTCTCGAAACAGTCAAGTCTGGCTATTGTGTCACTAATCTTATTTGATTCAAAGACCCCACCTCTACTTCACGAGAGAATATAGACTTCCTTCCCCCTATTTCTCCAGTAAAGTCTAGAAATCTCTAGTGGCCTCATTTTGGTTTTGCATCTTTTCAAAAAATAAATGTGAATGGAATTGGGGCTAAGTAGTATCTTTTTCAAGAGATATAAAAATGTCCCCACACTAAACTAGTATAATTGTACATACAGAATAGTAACTTCTGCTCCTCCTAAGTTTCCTGAGTACTCACAGGTCTGTCACTACGCTCAATAACTGTACTCTTTTGATCTTTTAGATTATTAGTCGAAGTTCAATTTTTCCCCTGTATTTATTCTTGAAGTGGTGTGGAACAGGCTGCTAAAGTGGAATGTGCAGGGGTTGGTCTTTCAGCAGCTGTTTTAGCATTCTGATGATGTCTCCTGGGGTGATTGTAGCACAAGGTGGTGTCCTGAGCCAGCATCTCAGAACAGCATTCTAAGGCTGTACCAGAAGGGAAAATGGTCAAATATTTCCAGGTGCTGTGGTCACTTTTGTTCTTCATCATGCTACAATCGGTGCTTCTATCTGGTAAGTGATTTTGCTTTTTCCACCAGAAATACAAAGTGTTGTGGGTGCTAACATTGTAATCTTCAAGTAAATGCTTTGAATTAAAATGATTGTAATGAAAATGCATATGAATATAGGTACAAACACCTGCATACATGCTTGTCCACACATACATGCTGAGAGAAACAGTGGGTCAGACTCTGGGCCAGAGAGTTAAAGTTTTGGTTTTCCTGTATATGGTATGCATATTGGGGGACCTGGTGCATAGGGCCAAGGAAACGCTGATATTTGGGAAGGTAGTTAATGTAAGTGACCAGCAGCATCTCTTCATTGCAGAGCACACCTCAGAAATGCTTGAAATGCCTCCCAGTGATCCCCAGTGGTTCAGAATCTCTGTGGTCCCTCTAGAGCAGAGATCATGCTGGGAATCGCAAGGAGAATAGCATTCTGGGTTTTTCACACGCCTATCGTGAATTACTGAGCATTGACTTAAAAAGGTGTTGTTTCCCTTCCTGCAAAATGCAGGGTCCAAACCAAAAGAAATATAAAGTCCTGACCTTTCCCGTTTCTCAACTACCTACTATACCATTCCTCTCCAGCTTGGCAAGTATTAATCAAGGAAAGCATTTGATATTCTGGGATGGCAACCTCCCTAAGCAGTGACGTACTGTTCCCCTCTCCTAGTGATTTACAGGAGCTGAGTGCCAGTCCATATCTTAGAGGGGATGAAAAAATAAGTAAAAGAAATATTATTTTCAATTACTTCAAAATTGTATAGTAAGAAATAGGAGCTTTTTTTCTCTAGGCAGTAGATTAAACTATAATTTATCAGGAATTAAAGTCTGAAACATATTTATGTATTCCCTAGTTCCAGGTGCTCGAGTTTGGTGGCCACCACATGGAGTTATTAAGGTAATTGCCTACTAGGTTTTCTAGGACTCGGATTTGAATACAATTTTTCAAAGATTCTTAAAATAAATCGTGTATGAGTGTTTCCCTGTTTCTATGTAAGCGTATTGTACATTGCCAGGTGTCCACAGGGGCCAGAAATGTGCACTGAACCTTCTGGAGCTGGAGTTACCAATTATTGTAAGCTTTCAGAAGGTGCTGGAAACTGAACCCTGCTCCTCTGCAAGCAGCAAGTGAGCAGCAAGTGCTTTTAAACACTGAGTCATCGCTCCAGGCTCTGAATCAAATGTTTTAGTTTTTTTAATTTTATTTATCTATTCTTTGAAATTTTCATACAGGTATATAATGTGCCTTCATTTTGTCTACATCTGCTCCCTTTCTAACTTCCCCTACTAACTTCTTAATGATTTTGGTTTTTCTCTTCAAAATTCACTAACTCAAACTACTGGTTCTCATGGATACATAGGTTCATAGACTGCTCCTGTTTCAGTGAATCTTAGGTTTTTTTTTTTAAAATTATTTCAAAAGTTGACCAAGACAATAAAACCTATCACATTCTTTGAGGTCTATTCACATGAAGGTTACAGGTCCATGATTTGTTAGAGTCTACAGTAGAGTGATCTAAACTGGGAACCAAGCCAAATGGAGAGAGAGAGAGAGAGAGAGAGAGAGAGAGAGAGAGAGAGAGAGAGAGAGAGAGAGAGAGAGAGAGAGANCAGAGAGAGAAACAGAGAGAGAAAAACAGAAACAGAGATGCAGAGAGTGAGATAGAGAGAGACAAAGACAGAGACAGAGACAAGAATATCCCAAGGTGTCTGAAAACTCTTTCTGAATGCTAACACTTTCCAGTTGCCAGCCACAAGGAGTTCTAAGACCCATGGATTTGAGTGTCCACAAAGTCCCTGCTCTGGAAGAGTTGCGCTTCTGTAGAGGGAGTGGACGGAACACATTCTCTAGGTTGAAAATATGGAACGCAGCAATCTCTTGGATTCTGGAAGCAGAAAAATGTGCAGGAATCTCTGGGCAGAGGCTCAGATTATGTCTGCAGGTTGTGTTTGAGTCAAACAGAAGGGCGTTTTTTTCCTTTTTGTCTATCCTGCCCAAACTTGTGTGTATTGTGGGTCCACCAAATGTTTGATTAGTGAAAGAAAGGATAAATTAAAGATTACTTCTTTTGTGCTTTTGTAGATTTCCTGCAAGGACAATTCCTTCACTTTCGATGTACTTGTGATTTAAGCTTTGTTTCCTTCATGAGTTTAGATGTTTTTTTTTTTACCCCTCACTATAGCTTGCCAGGTCTGTAGGAGCTCCTGACCACAAGACATGATACTTATCAGACCACAGAACGTGATACTTATCAGAGAGAATGTGCAAAGATTCTAGCGTCATTGCTTTATGCAGATAGACTGGGAGAGCCTGGTGACACCAGAATGTGGTGGTGACTTGCTTAGATGCCATTAGTGCAGTCCACAAGTGACCTGTTTTTGAGTATAGTTCTAATTATACCTTTTTCTGCTCAATTTCAGATTAAGTGTCCTTATAAGAAAGTAAATTTGAGCTGGCTCAATAAAACAGTGGATCCTTGTCCTGGCTTAAAGCAACCCATCTGTGGCACCAATTTTGTAACCTACGATAACCCCTGCATCTTATGTCTTGAGAGCTTGTGAGTGCTCTATGGGGGTAGGGAAGAGAATTAAGACTAAGCTTGTTGGTTGTGAGTTCTATCCACCCTGCATCCAGTAGCCGTGAAATTGGTCTTCCTCTCCCATTTGCGGAGACAGCAAACAGCCCCTCCTTAGAGGAGCCAAATATCAGGACTACTGACGTATAAGGTGGATCCATTAGACCGAACAGTGCATGCTGAGTTCTTTCTCTGAGTCCTGATATTCCCATGTTAGATGGATTCCCTGCAGAAATTCTAAAACACCTTCAATTCTCACCATTTCGATTTTTAGAACAAAGTTTTACCTTCATCTTCTGTTAGATATTTTCTGCTGCTTCTTTGTCTATAACTTTCAACTATACTAGCAGAACAGCAGACGTTGGTCCATTGCCTGGGATGGATGACTCAGATCCTTGGATTTACATGACAGGAAATTGGTCATTCAGCACCCAGATTGCAATGCCATGGTGATTTCAGCTTTGATCTAGACGAGGCAGAATAGTCTAAAAGAAGAAAACCATTCTTTGAGGTGTCAGATTGGAGCTCTTCCTCTAGCAACCCTTTAGTAATCACGTGCAGGGAGCGAAGAAGAGACTCCACAAAGCCCCTTAGTTACTAATCCAGTTGCAGGGAGAGACTGGAGCAAGAATAGCTGAGGACACTTACACCTCGTACGTCACAAACTCAGGCCCAATCAGACAGATTAGTTCCCAAAGGTCAACGGTATCTTCAGTGGCAAATGCCCTGGCCTTTGATCTAAGCAGTTCCCTTTGTGGTATGTCTCTTTAATTCCCCAAAGTAAAATGTCTTAATGAAATTATTATTATGCTTCCCTTTAGGAAGTCTCGTGGGAGAATTAAATTTTATCACGATGGAAGGTGTTAGGTGAGTGAATTTAGATATCTTCCATTCCTGACCAGCACAACCACTTCCTTCTTATTCTTTACCCCTTCTTTTGCTTTTCCTTGCCTAGATTTTTGATGACAAAGTCATGCTGGAAGTTGATGGCTCCGGAGTGCTTCTATGTTTTCCTTCATATGTAAACTATTCTGGCCTGGAGATGTCGCTCACTGGTAAATCAGTCTCTCAGTTTGGAGGACCCTGGGAAAAATTCTGATTACTACAAATAAATAAACAAACGTTCCTTAACATCTTGGCTTGTGTCTTGGATCTGTGTCTTCTATAGTACTAGTAAAGCAGATTGAACATCTGCACTATGGGTCAAAGACAGGCAGTATTTTTAGCAGCTCTTTAGGGTTTTCAACAATGGCCTGATTTATATAAAACCTCAAGGGCTTCCCCATATGAAATTTCTCCATATTCCATTATCATTTTAAAAATTAACAGTTTATAGAACACTGTGGCCTTCCTAGTCAATCTCTGCTGCTCAGCTTTTGTAAATCCCTCTTTAAATATTTGAGCTTTCATTATTTATGTCTTTTTGATATGTAGTCTTTCTGTGTGCCCCAGTCGGCCTTATGCCCAGACTGGTCTCAAACCTGAAATTCTCCCGCCTTAGACTCCCAAGCAGTTGGAATAACAAGAGTGTGTCATTGTGCCCCATTGTATCAAGGTCTGAGCCTTGATACAGAGGATCTATACATGTCTAACATGGCACCGTGTCTTCAATGGTCCTACTTTTCTCCACAGAAGAATAGGAATAACCCACAGATCTTTTATTTTTCTTAAATTCTGAAGACACAGTTTATTCTTTGGGACATATATAAAAGATGTCTCTCCAGGTCATAAGAACTCATTTGTGTGCATGTACACGTATTTTCTAAGAGGGTCAGCAGGCTCACAGGCGCACGTGTGCTATCCTTGGTCACATCTGGTCCGGGAGAAGAGTGACCTTTTTACTTGTCAGTGCTCTGCAAGCTGCACCAGCTTGACGACTAGGTGGCACAAGAAGGACCGCAGTGAAAATGAGATTTCATCTTCAGAATTTGAAAGCAAAGAGCCCTGGGGGAAAGGAGGTATTCTGCCTTCATAGGATGCCAACTCCCATGACGTTAAGTTCTTGGTACAAGAACATGAAGAGCTGGAGGGAGGATCGTTTCCAACGCTACTGCTTCTCTATCACCTTCGTGAATCTCTCTTTCAAAAGTATGAGTCCCACGTAAAGGTCACACAGTGAATCTTGTTTTTCTTTTTAATTTATTTATTTATTAAAGATTTCTGCCTCCTCCCTGCCACTGCCTCCCATTTCCCTCCCCTTCCCCCCAATCAAGTCCCCCTCCCCCGATCAAGTCCCCCTCCCCCGTCAGCCCAAAGAGCAATCAGGGTTCCCTGCCCTGTGGGAAGTCCAAGGACCACCCACCTCCATCCAGGTCTAGTAAGGTGAGCATCCAAACTGCCTAGGTTCCCACAAAGCCAGTACGTGCAATAGGATCAAAAACCCATTGCCAATTGTTCTTGAGTTCTCAGTAGTCCTCATTGTCCACTATGTTCCGCAAGTCCGGTTTTATCCCAGGCTTTTTCAGACCCAGGCCAGCTGAATCTTTTACCTTAAGTAGGCACTATTAGCGTCCTGTGTTAAGACCTGGGCTCTGTTATCTTTTTATTTGCATACTTCTCTCCTCCAAGGGAGAATCTGTTGAGCCCTTTGCACAGCATGGTTCTGCATAGTAGCCATTTTTGTCTCTCCTTCCTCTCAGTTCTGTGTCCTCTGTACAGGATGATTCCAAATAGGTTATGCTCTCCTTTTCCTAGAATATCCCCAAATGTGAATGCCTAGGTCAGTTGTGCAGATAACTTGGTACTCAAAAACAATATCCTTCAATGTCTTGTGTCATTTAGTCTAATGTCTTGTTAATTTTTTTACATACTACATCACAGATAATTTCTCCAGAAACACATTATCAGAAGAGAAAATAAAATGTCTTTATTATGCCCCTGTCCTATTTTTCCTCTAGAATTTTCTAAAGTTTGAACTAGAACATAATATTATTCTTTTCCTAAAGAATTCCAAAAGACAAGACTGTTTTGTAAGAGTACAGTTGACTTTAGCAAACAGAAACTCATGTCTGTAAAATATGCTGCACATAACTGGTCAAAGGCTTTGATGGTATTTTTTTCTGTAGACATTTCTGAAGAGGAAGAAGAGAACAGCGTGCACTGAAATGCGAGGTTGTCTTCTCCTGTGAGTCCTTGTCTCCCCTTCTCTCACCACTGCAGAGCAGAAAGTCGTCTCTGCCTGGAGAATCCTGACTCCAGCAGTCACTAGACACAGCCCTCGCCTCTTCCTCCCTCCTGCACTCACTCCTTCCTTCTCTTCCTCCCCTTCATCCCCTCCTCTGGCTCCTTTGTCTCTCACATTCTCTCTTGTCTCTCATCTGACACTAGATGGTTATTTTTCCTCTTTGGTACTTTGTTTGAAACCTTTAAACATATCAGTTCTCAGTCTTATGGCTAAGACAAAATGTTTTCAACTCAAAATCTAACTTTATCCTGTCATTCCTAACCACTTCCAGACTTGCCTGTTCTTATCTTACCCACCCATGACCTTGGACTGACAGTGGTCCTAACCTAGTCTATGTACCTTAAATATCTACATTGAGACCATACCTTCATCCTAGTACCAAACACTAGATGTCTTGATTTCTTTGACATATGGAATCTTTAATCATTTTATACAATATAAGTCCTGTTTTCTTTTTTATAAATTTGATCCTGCACGTTTTTGCACAATAGAAGTTAATTTAAGTGTTCTCTAAGTCCTTAATACTAAAGATAAATGTCTAACCCTAACGTCTACATATTCTTATGTCATCATAAGTATGGATTATGTTATACCTTCAAGTATTTATTTAATACAAACTATTGTGTTGTAGTAGGTTTTGATACTCTTCTTATTTATCTCAGCCTCCATCTTCTTCTTCAAGCCATCATTCTTTCAACATTGCATAAACAGTTAAACACAACCTGCTAAAATCGCGACCCATTGTGAATTACAACACAAATTAACATCTCAGTCTAACATGTAAGATGCATTGTTTGCTCTGCTACAGTAACTATGAAGAGCATCTAACGGGATAAAAGCCTTAAAGGACGTGTAACCACCTCAACCTGGCCACCAGGTGGCAGTGAAGTACTGCAGCTTAGACCAACACCCTGGAGCTTGTTTCAATGCAATAAAGGTGTCTGAGAGCTACAGTCTTCTCATAACTTAACAAGACAATAATACTTTTCTCCCCAGAAAAGTGACTGTGTCTGATATATATCAGGTTTGGCTCTTACTAAGGCCTCACATGGGGACCGAATACTTGGGGAAAGTTTGTGGCAAATGTAACCAAAGGATGTTCTAGCAAATGGCATGTTTGTAAGTAAGGGTGAAGTTCCTTTTAGTTTTAGGCTCTTGTTAACAAGTTTGCCAAGTTAATTCCAAGGCATAGATGTGAGTAAACTGTTTCTCATACATTTTCCAAATATAATTCAAGAATGTGAGGGGTCTGGGCTTATTTAAGTAGAAAAGAACTCCCATTGTTACTAAAATAACATGCAGGCAACAACAAAAACTCCCACAGTGGTTAATTTTTTTAACTTAAAATGTATTTATATAACATCCCCATAGCTTATAAATAGATACAATCCTAAGGCATAGTATGATGTACTGAGCACTACATTTTGTGGTGAGATATTTGGAATTTCTTCTCATATGTTTCAAAGGAAGAGAACTAAATTATGCTACTGTGCAACTGATTTCGGAAACTTAATATTTTCAACTGAAACTAAAACTCCGGTCTCCTGACTAACTCATGCTCCCTCCAAACTCCCACCTGCAAATTCCTGTGACCTTCTGTGGGGTCGACCTGCTCGGATGCCACAAGTGAGATCTGGCAGCTTTTGTTTGTGTTTACCTAGGCAATCTCATTCATTTTTCTAGCTTTTTTTTCATGATGTTGCCAAAGACAGAATTTCCTTTTTAGGAAAAAACAATCTCCATTGCTTAGTGCTTTCTTATCCATTGGTGAGAAAGCTCTGAGTTCTATCTCCTGTTTGTCCCTTGGGACTAACGTTACAGAAACAGGACTATTTCTATCTTCTTAAACACACAGCATATATATTAATGTATAAAAATTACATACTCGGTTACAGAGGAAAGAAGATGAGAAAGGACTAGGCGAAGCAAATAATTAAAATTTGCTAGATAAATGTATAAAGCTGTTGAACAATAAAAAAAAACAAGGAAAATTCAAAGAGTAAAATAAACAGAAAGATTCACCATATTTATGGGTCACAAAATTATGTTAAAATGTCCATTCACCTAATCCAATGTACGATGAATTACAATTTTTAAAAAAAAATCCCTATAACATACTTCACAGAAATATAGAAAAATGAAACTAAAATTTGGAAGCACAAAATACTCTGATGAGTCTGAGAAATTTTAAGAAAGAACAGAGTAATTTCTTGATTTTAAGTTATATTACAAAGCTATATTATCAAACAGTATTCTCCTGGCATAAAAATCACGAGGTCAAAGGAACAGACATAGAGACCAGAACCAAAAGGACACAATGGAAATTACAGCCTTTTCTCTGAGCCATCAAAGCTTGGTTTACTCCAGAAAAAGAGCCAAACAGAACCTTATTTTAAACTCCATGCAAGCATCCTTTCAAAAAAGTTATATTCTTAATTTCTTTATTTTGTAATCTCTTAGATGAACATCCCATTATGGTCATCAGAGTTTTCCAAACACAGTCACATAATTATTGTTTCTTATCTAGAGCTATTTCTAAGAAAATTATGCCTTAAAAATGGTTGTTACATTTAGAGATATCAATTTAATATAACATGATTATGAGGACATTATTTTTGGCCCTTTCTGTTTGTATGCGTGGACGATGGATACATGGACCTGCGTGCATGTGTGAAGGACAGTGGTTGATGTCACTTGAACCTGGAAAAGACAAATTGGCTGGACTGAATAGCCAGTCAAGCCCCAGGACTTCCCAGTCTCTTTCTACCATGGCTGGGTTTGCTGGTCCTTTCTGCCACACTATGGCTTTTTACTTTAGTCCTGGATAGCTGAACTCAGGATCTCATGCTTGTGCACCAAACGCTTTGCAGACTGTGTCATATACCCCAAATCTCATCACCATCATCATCACCATCAATCATCATTATAATAGTAACAATAGTAATAATAACAAATAAAGCATATGGAGAAGTAGCCACTGCAAATATCACACGTAAAGTGTATATATATGCGGCGAACTCCCTGACCAGCAGGAAAGAACAGCCACCAGACGAGGATTCTTCCCAAATCACGCTTTATTGGAGCCTCTTGGTTATAGGGAGAGCAGGGAGCAAGGGGCCCCGAGCTCTGAGCTGTAGCTGCTTATATAGGGAGTCTGCCTAGCACCCTTTGATACTTTAACTGCTTTTCTGGAGACCCACCGCCAGAAAGAAAGCAGGGGAACATCCTTGTCAATTACAGACCACAAGGAAGTTCCCCTGCCGGTCAGGGGGAGTGTGGGCAGCTAGATCACAATAACTCACCCTGTTTTCTGGTGGAAGAACTGCAACCTTAATATGGAGTTATTTATCAAGTGAGGCCAGGGCCAAATGCCATCTTGTAATGGCAGCCATTCAAATCGGCTCCCAGCATATATGTGCACATGATTAAGAGAGAACTGTCAACTTCTCTTTATGATGCAACATCTGTTCGAAAAAATAGTCCTAATGGAATCTTTCCACTGCCATGGGGAGCACCTTGCTCAATTTCCTCAGCTTGCTGAACATTTTCCAGCAGATGAAATGGGACATGGACAAACGAACCTGTCAAAAGCATGCACTCTGTATTGTAAGAGCAACTTCTATGAGTACACACTTACTCAACATCAATGTTCCAATGGAAACCAGGGCATGTTATCATCATGAATAAGTTTTAAAAGAGGAAAATCCCATATTGCAGAATAGCATCTGAACCTGAAGCAAAAGCTTTGTCTCTTTGTCAGTCACATCCCCATAGACCTCGTTGTTGCAAAAGGACTCGTGACTAAGAGAAGAAATCACGCCTGGGACAGAGAAGACTTTCTGCGCCACCTCCCTAGCACACCTGAAACTATTTGATTAGGTAACTGAATCTTTGTTGTCCACATAAGACTGTAAATTCTTTCCTTGCTGATCGCTTGTCAACTTGGTGTCCATTGGGCTGATTCCTGTAGGTGTTTTATACACATTTATTAAGTAGTTTATAAGCTTGAGAGCCAACGATTGTATTACACAAAGAACTGTGATCCTGTTCCAGCTCCTTATCCACTGATGCACAGCTGTTGAGAATTCAATTCATCCTGCTGAGCATTTGTTTGCGCACCTGTAAAACGACATGCTGCTTTATCAACATTTCACATAATTTAACAATAAAGATTAGTATCACAAGTGCAGTTTTCAAAGAGCATACTTAAGGAAAGAGGTGAGGGCCAGCTCACGAAGAGGCAAGAAGCCAAGTGCACTGGCTACTTCCTCCCCTTTCCATGAGAGCTCAAAGCATGACTGAAAAATGAGATAAAACTCCTCTTTGAGATGTTAAATCCAAAGCTTTATTCTGTGATAACTGAGCACTAAATCTGCTGTCTAAAAAAAATCCCCAAATAAAAAAATAAATAAGAAAGAAAGATTTAAAAATTTCCAAAGAAAAGGACAAGTACTTCAAAAAAAAAACATTATAATAAACAGCAGCATAATCTTTCCTACTATAACATCATGAGAAATACTCAAAAACTATATTAAAATTAAAAAATATTACATTAAAAATAGAATATAAAATAATACACACCAAAGGACAGGATAATCCAGTGATCTTCAGCATTAATTGCAGAGCTGGGTTCAAGTCAGAAAACATTTAGAACCCCCATTCTCAAGCACATTCCCTATTTAAATGAGACCTGAAAACCAATCTTCAAAGTTCTATAGTCGCCTCCTACTACCACATCTAGTTATGTACCATTTCTATGTAAAATCTTTCTATTTTTCTAACAAAGATAATTTTTTTCTTTTTATAGGAGGAAGAAGAAACATTGGCTGGGCTTGGCAGATTATATCTGCAAACCAAATACTCAGGCATCAAAGGCAGGAGGATGGCCTGATCTTTAAGGTCAGTCTAAGCTAAATAGTAAGTTACAAGTCAGCTCGAGCTACATACAGCATGAAACTATCTTTTAAAAAATCAATAAAATAAAATAAAATAAAATGCAACTAGGCATTATGGAACACACCTATCCCAGTACTTGAAGATAGAGACAGGAGAATCAGGAGTTCAAGGACATCCTCAGAAAATTAGATGCCAGTCTGGAATACATAATACTCTGACTGGAAAAAATCCTAAATAAATTATAGAGTAAAATAAAGAAAGAAAAATGTCAAGCCAATGAACATAAATTCTATTTTGAGAAATCAGTAAAGAAAGAGGAAATGAAACCAAAATAAACATAGGAAAGGAAATAAATATTAAAAGGGAAAAATAAATAAAATAAAACCCAAGAAAGCAGAAGGGAAAAAAGTGAATCTAAAAATTAAGTAAAAGCAAGTCACTTACAATTAGTAAAACTGATACAACTCTAAGCTCATCAATCAGAAACAATACAAAGACGTAAAACACTAATAAGAGTGGCTGAAGCATCAAGTTCAACCCTTTCCACACCTTTCCATTCATTATTGGACTAAAAACTCTACTCAAAGCAGGAAGACAAGAAATAAGAAAAAAGAAAAAAAAAGAGAAAAAAATGTTATAAGAAAAAGGATAGTGCTGTGGGACAATGGTCTGTATCCTGTCAATTATATTTTAAATAAATGCTGATTGACCAATAGTCAGGCAGGAAGTATAGGCAGGACAACCAGACAGGAAGTAGAAGCAGGTCAATGAAAACAAGAGCGTTCTGGGAAGAGGAAAGTTTGGTCCGCAGTCCTGTCCCAGCCATAGAAAAAGCAAGATGTGACTGCCCCGCCGAATGAGGTACTGAGCCACGTGGCTAACATAGACAAGAATAATGGGCAAATATAAGTTATAATAGTTAATAAGAAGCCTGAGCTAATGGGCCAATCACTTTATAACTAATGTAGACCTTTGTGTGATTTCTTTGGGACTTAACGACTGCGGGAACCAGGCAAGACAGAAACCCCGACAACAGGATAGTAAGAATATCATGATGTTCTATGCAAGAAATATGATGAAATCTATTTTTCAAGAAGGAACTCAGTTCAGAAAAAGAGCAGGCCTCCCACGGATATCAACAAAACATGGCATATCACGTTGCAGTAAGACTAAGCACCTCCCCTTGTAATAAGACTGGAAAAGCTTCCCAAGAACCACAGAAAAGGAATGGATTGGGGAGCAGGGTGGGACAGGGAAAGGAATGGGAGGAGAGGAGGGAGGGGAAACTGCAGGTGGGATGTAAAATAAATAAATTAATTAAATTTTTTTTAAAAAAATAAGGATCTCAGTAAGTGAATTAAGCAAGGCTGAGAGATACAACAATAAGTGCAAAATAAATTGCATTTATAATAAACTTTTAATTCTAACTAGCAGATAATGCATATGGATTTCTGAGGAAACAATGCATACCTTCATACAATAATGTAGAATTGTTAAATTAAGAGGATGATCTATATCCTCACATATTTTTTTTTAATTTTTTATTTATTTATTATGCATACAATATTCTGTCTGTGTGTATGCCTGCACACAGACCTCATTACAGATGGTTGTGAGCCACCATGTGGTTGCCAGGAATTGAACTCAGGACCTTTGGAAGAGCAGGCAATGCTCTTAACCACTGAGCCATCTCTCCAGCCCCCCTCACATATTTTTAATCAGTTGAAAGTTTTTATTTCATTAGTTGTTGTACTTTTAATGTAAAAATTAATAAAGTATGTATTTAAAATCATAATTAATCTTACTAAAAACATGTTTACACTGAAGACAAAGAGATTCAGTATGAGTCATGACCTACGTACTGTCAATGTTAGTTTACCTAGTCTTTCCTTTTTAGTGGTATGATTTAGTGGTCCTTTAGTTTGTTTGCCTGTTTATTCATTCTGAATATTTGTTTTATTTTTTAAAATTTTGTACACAAGCACAGTGTTTACAACATTTCTACCCCAACTCTTTCTCTCTCTCTCCAACCCTTATGATGCCAACATATTTTTGAAATTATTTACTTCTTCTTCAAATACACACACACACACACAAACACACACACACACACACACACATGAATGTACTAATAAAACCTACTGACCGGACTGGAGAGAAGGCTCAGAGGTTAAGAGCACTGGTTTCTCTTCCAGGGGCCC
>NW_026068243.1:531363-560770 GCF_014885135.2 Alexandromys fortis
TGAACCAAATCCTACCGAATCTATTTAGTGTTACTAACACGTGTTTAGGGCTGGCCACTTGGTAATCCATCCGGATTTTATCTCTGGAGAAGCTCAATAAGGAGCTGTTAATTACCAACAGCTCTTCATTTCAGGTGAGGCCCTGTAAGATTTCCCCATCTATGTTGGCTTGTCAACCACTGTTGTCATTATTCAGACCTTAGCTAGGCCACTATATTGCTAATTTTTTTTGGCAGAAGTAATGTTGTCACCCCTGGAAATGGCACATAAATGTTTTGCAAATGGAGCTTCTTAGATGACAAGGCCCTTTGAAGAACCCCATCCACTTGGCAAGAACCTGTGGAAACAACACTGCAGACTCCTTGCTGATTCTAGAGGCTCATGGGCTTCAGGCATCTCTGACTCTCTCTCTATGCTTATTCTTATGGTAACTCTTGCTTTTGCTTTGTTAGTCTTGATTGTGCCTGAGGTTACTGGTAGTAAAACCTCTGATCTGTTACAGAAACTGTTTTCTCTGGTTGCCCATGACTGCCTTTGCATCAACATGAGAAAGCAAGAGGAACTCACTAAGATTAATGACTACTGATATTCAATTATTCTAAAAGGAGATGAATATAATCCAAAGAACTTACAAACCTGGAAAATGGTTTTCTAGAAGATTGGATTAAAAACTTATAGACACATATAAGAAAAACATTAAAAATGTATAGGAAGTAATAAGGAAAAGATATAGAACACAAGATGGCATATATCTCTCTGGCGCCAGGACGTGTATACTCAGATATTTTTCCAATGTCAAAATATCAATAAAGGAATTTAAAACTCCCTGTTCTCTTAAGAGAAAGGCACATGCTGAAATTTTCAGTAAGAATGGAAATTCAGTCCCAACAATTAAAGAGTTAGGTTTTTATTGTTACTATTTTGAGAACTTATAAACATGCTAGGATGGGATGCTTTTATATATCCAAAATTTTCTGGGATACTAAATTATACAGATGCAAATGGTTTACCTCTGTGCTTTTCTACCGTTGGTATGTCCCCCCAATCTGCTTGTGTTAGTCCAATTTACAGTACATCACTTACTGACTCTCCTACTAAACAGCCTGTGGAAGATTCTCATTACCCTTGGACTCTGAGCTTTGTTTCTGTAGCAGACAAAGATTCTCTTACTAAATTGGGCAGGACTAAAGATTTTTCCCCCTGACTCCTTGTTCAGTTGTCTATGAGCCCATCAGTACACTCCTACCTGGGACACTGTCAGGCCAAATTCAGGCTATCCTCATTGGCTCTCCAGTGCATTTCCTCTTAAAGGTGTTTTTTATACAGTTCAGGATTCCCAGGATAAAATCTATGATTGGTCTATAAGTGAACAGTCTTATTTTATATACCAATCCCGGTTCCCTCTCTCTCCTTTCCTCCTGCTCCTCCACTTTCTCCCCTCCCCACCACCCTTCCACTCCTCAGAGGGTGAGAGGCCTCTCATAGGAAGTTCACAAAGCCTGTCACATTAATTGAGGCAGGACCAAGGCCTTCCCCCACGTATCTAGGATGAGTAAGGTTTTCCTCCAGAGGGAATGGGCTACGAAGAGTCAGTTCATGCACTAGGGATAAATAATGGTTCCACTGCTAGTGGTTCCACAAACTGCCAAAGCTATACAGCTGTCACCCACATTCAGAGGGTGCAGTTAGGTCTTATGCAGGTTCCCCAGCTATCAGCCCAGAGTCAGTGAGCTCCCACTTGTTCGGGTCTACTGGTTCTGTGGGTTTTCCCATCATGGTCTTGACCTGTTTGCTCATATTATTGCTTCTCCCTCTCTATGACTGGACTCTAGGAGTTCAGCCAAGGGCTTAGCTGTGGATCTCTGTATCTGCTTCCATTAGTTGCTGGATGAAGGCTCAATGATAACGATCAATGTAGTAGTCAGACAATCAATCTGATTTCAGAGGAAGGGCAGTTAAGGTACCCTGTGCACTATTGCTTAGATTCTTAGCTTAGATTCAATAGTGGCATTGATGCGCCCCCCCCCCCCACCGTGGCGATCAGGGTCAGTAGGTTAGCTTCACAGTTGACAAAGCCCATGGAATTGAGCTGCTCCAGCTACTGCTGAAATCTCACTTCTGACATTGGCACCTGTGAATTTCCACTTCCAGCCAGAAGCTGGATAATCTGTTGCATGAGCTCCTGCTGGGCACTGGAACCCACGGTGGGAGGAGGCGTGGCTTGTAAGCCTGGGGAATGGGGGCGGAGGGGGGGCACCTTGGCTGCAGACCCGGAGCTGCCTGTCAGGGATACAGGGGTCAGGGATGTCCCAAAGGATCCAAGGCTTGGTACCAGCCCAGGAGCTTCAGTTTGCAGGGTATGCATGGCCTGGGGATTGGTGAGGATGGAGAGAGACTCTGGGTTCTGCATCTGCTGCAGAAACACAGGGAGCTGCGGGCGGAGCTGCTCCTGAAGCTGTGGATTCCCCGCAAACAGTGGAACATTCACCATCATCTGAGCAGCAAAGTCAGGGTTCTGGGCTAGTGTTTGCATCATGCTGCGGATGTAAGACGCTGAGATCACATTCTGCATCAGCTGGGGGTTTTCAGAGATCTGCTGGAGAAGCGCCTGCATTTCTCGGCTATTGAACAACCCTGACCCCAGGCTAGCCGCATTGATCCCAAAGGGGATCGAGACTGTCGGGTGCACCTGGCTGGTCCCCGATCCTCTGGTGCCCTTCCCACCGGATTCGGGGCCTGGAAGGTGGGAGGGGAGGGGCTCTAGGGCTTAGGGAGGGGCTCTCGATTCTCTGTCTTAAGAGGCTGGGAAGATATGCTGTTGGAGTTTCCGGTCAGGGAAGAGAAGGGATTGTTGCCAAACTGTTCCCGAGCAGCTGTGAGCCTGGGCTCCTGGGTTTCGGCGTACATGCGGCGGAGGGTATTATACCCTCCAGGGAAGCTTTCCAAGTTGCTGGGAGCCCGGCCCTGGTTCCTCATTATTTCTTGCATCATGGTTGGGTTTCGAGCAAGCTCCATTGTCTGCCTCATGAGCTCAGGGTTGTTGAGCATGTGTCTGATCCCAGGGTTCCTCTCTATCAGCTGTTGCATCTGGGGGTTAGCCATGATCATGTGGCACATCGGGTCAGGGTTTGACGTTATATCCTGGACCAAGGGGTTCCCCATGATCTATGACAGCATCTCAGGGTTGGACATGAGCTGTCTCTGCATCTGTTGCTGTAGCTCCATGAAGTTGGCAGAACCCAGGCCCAGACTGCCTAGGCCAAGGATGCCCCCAAAGCCAAAGAGAATCGATGCAGTAGTGCTTGGAGGCCCCTCTGCAGCCACTGGAGAGGGTCCTCCTCCATTGCCAGAATCTGAAGTGGCATTGCCAGAGCCACAAGGCTGGGCAGGGGCAGCAGGGAAGGCAGGTGTGGTGGAGGGTGCAGAGGCAGAGTCAGGAATGGAAGGGGGAGAAGTAGGCGTGGCCACTGGATGACTTCTGATGGGTCTTGATGACTAAATGGACCGTGAGCCCATCCTTGATCCCATGCTGGTTCAGTGTGTCTCCATCCTTGAAGATCTTGCCTGCAAAGATCAGGACCAGCTGATCCTGCTGAGGCTTAAACCTCTGGGAGACTTCTTCCTTGAACTCCTTGACCGAGGCTCGATCACAGATCACGGTCTTTTCCTTGTCCTTGGGGGTCTTGAAGGTGACTGGAATCTGGGGCCTCGTCTCAGCGGCTCGGCTTGCTTGTCAGCCCACCTGGTTCCTCTTCCCGACCCGCCTGGCCCGGATCCGTTTTATTTTTTTATCACATATTCCCTCCTTTTATGTGTACCATTCATTGTCTTATATAAAGTTAATTTTCTATTCAATAAAAGTAAATGATCAGCAGTTTATGTAAAACATTAACACTTTTATTCCTCTCATACATTACATCATGACTGCAGTTTCCCCTACCTCCCCATCCCCACAATTCACTCCTCCTCTGTTTCCCTTCAAAAAACATAGAGCAGGCCTCCCAGATAATGCCATACGTGTTACAACCAAACATGCCATAACGTGTTACAAGAAGACTAGGCACAAACCCTTATATCAAGGCTAGACTAGGCTACCCACTTGGTGGAAACAGGACCCAAGCACAACCGAAAGTGTAGGGGGACCTTTCTGTCCTGAAAGCTGATCCCAAGTAACCACACAAAGGCTTAATATTAATTATAAGTACTCTCAACCAAAAGCTCAGGCTTATTGCTGTCTAACTCTTACATTTTCAATTAACCCATTTTTTTCTTTGCTTTGCCATATGACATGCTACCTTTTCTCAATAATATGGCTTGTCCATGTTGCTTCTCTCTTTGTGTGTTCACTACTCCTCTGACTCATTCTTCTTTTTCCCAGCATCCTCTCTGCCCCACAATCTTGCCTAGCTATTTACCAATCAGCTTTTTATTAACAATTTGAGAAACACATATTTCACAGTGTAAAGAAAGATTATTCCACAGCACAAAAGAGTAAGAAACATGCCCCCATTCCCACTGTTCTTGACCCAAAGAACACCAAGCTACACAACCATAAAGTATATACAGAGGTCCTAGCTCAGATCCATACAGGGTCTGTGTTTGTTGCTTCAGTCTCTGTATGCCTACCTCTATGAGCCCTGCTTAATTGATTCTGTGGGCCATGTTCTCATGGTCTCCTGGATTCCTCTGACTCCTACAATTCTTTATCCTTCTTGACTCCCTAGTGTTAAGTTGTGGGTCTCTGAATCTGATCCCATCGATTGTGGATGATGTTTCTCAGACATTGTCTTAAAAATATCAAGAACATAAAATGTTGTAGACCTATCTGTCAGAGACCAGCCACAACAAAAACACCTCTCGCCAGGGTAAAGTCACTTGGATTTAGAAATATAGTAAAGAATATGAAGACGTGAACGAAAATAATAAAATGGAGAAACATATAGGGAAGTATCAGGAGGGCATTCCAGTGAGTACTAAAAATTCACCTGTGTTTAATTTCCAACTGCTTAAAATACCTCTTACCCAAAAAGGTAGTAGTAAGACAAAAGACTACATTAACATGATACAAAGAGATGAAGATACCAATTGAAAGTCATAGGCTGCTGCTCTGATGAGGGTCTCTGTCTCTATCTCCATCCGTCAAGGGACAAAGATTCTATGGTGATATTCAAGATAATCATCAATGTGATAGTGGGGCAAAGCCAGTTCAGGCACCCTCTGCTCTGCTGCCCAAGAACCTAGCTTGGGACACCCCCATGACACCTGGGATCCCCTCTAGAGTCAAGTCTCTTGCCAATCCAAAAATGGCTCTCTTAATGTAGATATCTTCTTTCCTGCTCCCATATCTATCCTTCCTCCATGTCCACCCTCCCACTCCCCCAAACTCTCTCTAGTCTTTCCTTTCTCCCTTCTCTCTCCCCCTATCCCCTTCCCCCAACCCCAGTCCCCTTAACCCTACCCCCATGCTCCCAACTTTTGCCTGGCAATCTTGTTTGCTTCCAATTTCCAGGAGGATCTATATATGTTTTTCTTTGGGTTCACCTTGTTATTTGGCTTCTCTAGGCTTGCTAACTATAGGCTTAATGTCCTTTGTTTATGGCTAGAGTCCACTAATGAGTGAGTACATACCATATTCATCTTTTTGGGTCTGAGTTATCTCATTCAGGATAGTGTTTTCTATTTCCATCCATTTGCATGTAAAATTCAAAATGTCATTATTTTTTACCACTGCATAGTACTCTAATGTGTATATATTCCACATTTTCTTTATCCATTCTTCCACTGAGGGGCATCTAGGTTGTTTCCAGGTTCTGGCAATTACAAATAATGCTGCTATTAACATAGTTGAACAAATGCTTTTGTAGCATGATTGGACATCTCTTGGGTATATTCCCAAGAGTGGTATTGCTGGATCCTGAGGTAGATTGATTCCCAATTTCCTGAGAAACCGCCATACTAATTTCCAAAGTGGTTGCGCAAGTTTGCATTCCCACCAGCAATGGATGAGTGTTCCCGTTACTCCACATCCTCTCCAGCATAGGCTAATATTGGTTTTGATTTTAGCCATTCTGATAGGTGTAAGATGGTATTTCAAAGTTGTTTTGATTTGCATTTCCCTGATGGCTAAGAAGTTTGAACATGACCTTAAGTGTCTTTTGGCCATTTGAACTTCGTCTGATGAGAATTCTCTTTTCAGTTCAGTACCCCATCTTTTAATTGGGTTAATTAGAATTTTCATGACCAGTTTCTTGAGTTCTTTATATATTTTGGAGATCAGACCTTTGTCTGTTGCGGGGTTAGTAAAGATCTTCTCCCATTCAGTAGAATGCCTTTTTGTCTTAGTGACAGTGTCCTTTGCTTTACAGAAGCTTCTCAGTTTCAGGAGGTCCCATTTATTCACTGTTGCTCTTGTTGTCTGTGCTACTGGGGTTATACATAGGAGGTGGTCTTCTGTGGTCATATGTTGCAGACTACTTCCCACTTTCTCTTCTATCAGGTTCAGTGTGGTCGGATTTATCCTGCCCTCTCTTAAGGAGGGAGGGGGAGGGAGGAGCGTGAGTGGGGGAGCAGGAGGAAAATAGGAGGAGGGGAGGAAGTTTAAATTTTTGAATGGAAAAAAATTTAAAAAAAGAAGTTCAAAAAACTATAATTGTATAGACTACATTCTTGTTATGTCTTTTTCACCTAACTTGGTGAAATGCTATAAATAATGTTCAATAAAAATATAGTTAAAATAAATGTAAAAAAAGTCTCAGGCTACATTCATAGCTGAACAGTTTGTTGCTAGAACAAAAGAAGTGACGCTTACATCCTAGACAAAACATTCTGTGGGCAAACCACTCTCCCTGGGTTTTTTTTTTAATTTTATATCCATAAAAAGAACTGAAACTTAGTTGGATCCTTAGACTCTTGTTTCAGTTAGGAACAAACTACTTCTCTATTTCTGGAGCATAAAGTTTGGCTATTAGTCACACCTGTAGACAATAATCTTGAGAGAGCAGAACTCTCTGATCTACATCTAGGTGGGACCTTTGTTTGAGGCAGAAGCACAATAACCTTGAAGGAACTAGAGGTAAGCTCTAACTCTCTGACCTTTGAGCAACATGGAAATAGGCTCACATTTTGAGGCCTCCACACATACCTGTTGAAGAATGTGCATGTCCTATATATTGAAAATAAGTTATAGTGAAGCTAATGGTATAACTAAATGAGAACATATTCTTTATTTGTGGGTAAGAGGATTCATTATTGTCAAAATGTCATTTCTCCAATTTTATTTTTGCAGTCAATGAAGTCTGAGGTGATATCCCAGTACTATTGCTTTTAGAAGTCAACAGTCTGTTGAAACATGCACATAGAAATAGAAAAGTTCTAGAATAGTCTAAACAGCATTGTTTAAGAAGGTTTAAAGTATTTGCCAATTTTTAGAACTAATTACAAATCCATAGTAACTGTTAGGGTGTGGATCTATAATCAAGATAATTATGTAGAACAAAAAGACAGAGAGTCTAACAATAGATCCATGCAATAAAAGTTTTGCTTTTTAAAAAAAAAATTGTAAAAATAAATCAGTTAAGTAAAGGTAATCTTCAATACATCTTGGAACAAATTATATGCATACTAGTTTAAATAATGAATTTAAATTCACTACTAAATTTTAAAACTATAAAATTTTAATAGAAATATAAAGCAGAACTTGCGTTTATCTTGGACCTAATCCCATCTAAAGTTAAGAAGAAAACAAACTATCAACTGACTACAAATGCACAGCAGTTTTGAATAGATGTTCCAGACAAAAAGTTTACTTGTATTGCAAGACCCTGAAAGTAACAGAGATGAGTCTCAAAACTGTTTTGCTAAGGGAAAGAAAGCCAAACAAGAAAGAGTCCATCCTATGTCACCCTACTTACAAAAGTTCTTAAAAGCTCAAATGTAGAGTCACAGATAGTGAATTAATGGTAGTGTGAGGATTATAGAACATGAAAGAGGTGGATATATTAATTTTGCTGCTGTTGCTTTAAAGAGTGTTAAAGTTTCGAACTTTTCAGATTGTACATTTGAATTATGCATAGCTTGTCATCCATCAATTCTATCACAACAAAGCTACTGAAATTTATACTTTACAGACTAACTGCTAACTCTAGCCTACAGACCTTGGTTTCTCCGCCCTTGCCTTCTCAAGACCAAATACATGCTGCCAACTTCGTGTGGACTCTGTTCCACTTTTCCTTCCAGACTCTGTTGAGTACCTTACATGAATTTCTTCTCTAGTTTAAGCAGCTGCCATGGTAGAAAATTTCCAGTACTTTAGAGAGAAAGGGCATAAATGGCCTAATCAGAATGTTTAAATGACTTTTTTTTTTTGTTGAGTCCTGAAGGTCCTTGAGAGAGTATACTAAGTCAGTCTAGAGCAGCAGCTCTCAACGTGAGTAGTTCGGTCTCCAAAGGGAATCACCTAAAACAGTAGGATAACACAGATATTTGTATTATATTTCATAACAGTCACAAAATTATGGTTATGAAGTAGCAGCAAAAATAATTTTATGGTTGATGGGGGGTCAGCAACATGAGGAATTGTGTTAAAGTGCCCCAGCACTAGGAAGGTTGGGCATCACTTGCCTGAAGTTTTAAAGGTCTTGGTAGTTATAAGCTTGGATTTTTCCTTCCCTTAATATATGTCCTGTCAGCAACCTAGTTGGTGGTTGGTGCCTGATCAAGGTTGTGAAGTGATTATGCTTTCAACCCCAGAAAACACTGGTCCTTCACATTTTCTTAAGAATCTGATAGAGAACTATACAGTATGAGGAAGCCGGCTGACACTTTCAACATTTGACTAATGTCCACCATCAAGATCTACCAGTCACTGGATATGAATGTCCTTGTTTTCCAAGTTACTGCAGACCCTCAGTGCTGGTAAAAATCATCCACTAATCTGAAAAAGCAGCCCCTTTCCTCCAGCTTCTGGCAATATTGTCATCCTTCTTATTTAATTTCTCACCAATAATCTTATCAAAATTACAGGCTTTCTACTAAAGGTTTTCTCAAAACCTTCCTAGCTTTGCCCACAATTTAGTTCTATTTACTAATACTGCCTTGGAAGCCAACTCTAAATTATTTTTCTTTTTTTACTTAATATTCTTGGTATTTTGAGAATTTCATACATGAATATTGTATTTACATTGTTTTAACCCTTCTTCTACCAGTTCCAATTCCTCCCATGCCTCCCACCCACTCTCAAATTTGTGATCTTTATTTATTACCCACATACACTTATATTTTATCTTTTTATTTGTATATACATCAAATCCTACTGGCTTTTACAAGCATTCATAAAACCCGTTGAGTCTATTTAGTATTGTTCATAGGTGTGTGTTTAGGGCTCACCACTTGGAATCAGGAAGCTCATTCCTGGGATGCTGATGGGAACCTGATTCTCCCTCGCTCAGCAGCCTTTGCTTCAATGTAGCTGTTTGTCTAAGAGCTCCCATTTGCTGTGAAATAAAACATGTTTAGGTCAAAAAGGTTCCTGGTCCTCCTGCCTTGATCAATTGTGGTACTCATTTTACAATATGCTTTGCTTTGGGGTACATGGAAAATTAAATCAGAATCTGGCAGTTAGACCTTGTAAAACGTACTTCAGATGAACAAGCAAAAACATAAACGGGCAAAAGTTTATAAAGAGACAAATTAAGTTTACTCAGGAGTCTCCTTCTTTGAGCTTCAATGTTTGGAAGGAAGCAGAGCTGAGGCTGGGTCAGGTCCAAGTTGGGAGGAAACAGGGGCTAAGCTGGGTCAGGTGGAAGTGTGCGGGTCAGAGGAAAGCCTTGACTTTCAAGCTGAAGCTCATTAGCATCCCTGCCTGGACTGTGTCAAGCCATAAAGAGGAGCATCCACTAACTGTTCCCTGGGTTAGCTCGGTAGGACCAGTGTGGATAGGCTTGGGAGAATATTTGTATGCAAAACATCATGGGACTTTTTTTTTAAATCCTATATATGAAATTCTTAAAGTATCTTTTTTTTTTCTTTTTTTAAAAGGCAAACCTTGTTACAAGTTGTTTGAACTAAATCACCTGACATGGGCTCCCGGAGACTTTAAAAACCTTTGGCAAACTTTCGCCTCCTCACACTGCTGTCTTAGCCAGCGTTTAAGAGGCTTCCTTTGATGGCTATAATTAAGCTTCAAAGGGACTGGGCAAAGCCAGCCATTTAAATGGGCTGTTTCCTTTTTTCCACCTTCTTACTTTGGTGCAGTTTGCTCTCGTTTGTCCTCATCACACTTTCCAAAGACTGACTCATTGTTATGATTCAGGGTGGCAGGTCGGAGTGCCAGCAAGAGTTCTCAGTGCTGGCAGCTGACAAGGGGTCTCTCGCTTTACTGTGGGCCAGTGTCCACTCTGCGGATGGTCTCGCATGCTGACTCTATTTGGTCCTGGCTAATGTCAGCTTATTTATTATTGTTGCTGAGTATTCTACATTCCAGTCAAATGAACCATTTGGTGTTAGTGTAACCCCGAGTCTTTGCACATCTGCATGCCACCTCATGGTTCTAGCCCCTCCTCTTCCGGGTCTGCCATCGTCTCCACTGACCCCGGTCTCATTTTGCCACAGAACCCTTAGGTCTTTCAAGAATGACAATTGTGTGACTGTGTCTTTTGCTTATTTATTAACTGAACCTTCTCTCTGGACACCATTTTAGCAAAAGTTAGTTCTTTAAGTTTGAGTAGCATCTTGAAAAATATATTTTCTGAAATGTATCACTTTATATTGGTGTGCATTGCCTATACCTGATTTGCTAATCCTGGGATCGTTGAGTACAGGGTAAGTCAATATTATAAGTAAAACATTCAAGATATGTGCAAATTGGTGTGAGGATATTGAAGAACAGAACCCAGACCAATCTATAAAAGCCACTTAGTCTTCAAAGATAGAGGCTGTGTAGTTTTGTATGGTAGTAGAGCACATACTCAACCTTTTCGAGATAGGTGAGGTGTTAAGGAAATGGAAGTGATAGCTTGCATGAACTAGACACAGTGAGAACTGGCATCTGAAAGTACAGACATTGCAAAAAGCTGACCTTCAATTTTGACTTTGGTTGCCTACATACTCAAGCATGATAATCAGAGAAAATTGGGGGGTGATGTCAAATTCAATATCTTGATGCAATCTATAACAAATAAGGCAAGCAAATGGAACCAAAGCAGATTTAGAAGAGGCAGACTCACCTGACCACCAGCTGACTTTTGCTATAGCAGTTAAGGTCTCCAATACTTTCAGGAATGCTTAGAACTTGTTGGTTGAGTTTTTTAAAAAAATATTACGTTTCTTAAAATCATGGTCTGCTGTTTTAAAACAAGGTCTTACTCTGTGTCTTTGGCTGTCTTGGAACACGCTATGAGACAAATTTGACCTCCGACTTCCAGAGATCTGTTTGCTTCTGACTACCAAGTGCTGGGACTAAGGGCAGCTTCCTCCACACCTGGCCCATTTTGTAGATAAAATAAGATCTGTTAAGGCAGTTTTAGGTCTCATGATACCATTTTAGAATATTTGCCTTTGAAAATAAATGTTCTAAAGAAAGTATTGCAATGTGGACTTTGTTTAGTATGTAGAATTTAATCATGTATTGATTAAAGAATATCATTGGCAGCCGGTTTAATACTAGGCCTATGACCGAGCCAAGAACAGGCTATTGGCATCTTTATAGGTGTGCTAGCTGTGGGTTCCAATTTGTTGAGAGGTCCTCAAATCCAACCAGAAGCTGGTTAATTCCCCAGATATTCATGCCACAGTTGTACCAATATCTTGCTGGGCCTGTCATTGTAGCTTACAGTGTCGACAGCTAGATAGGAATGATGGGCATTTCCACCTCTGATAGCATGATAGCACATCCCAGCATCATGAAAGCTAGCCATGAGCAATGAAGCTTCCAGACAGTCACAGTTTGATTTCTCCAAGTTCTATGACTCAGGTATGTGGAGTCTTCAGCAATAGGGACTTAACATCACTTCTGGAGAGTAACCAAGAGCAATGGGAATAGTAAACATGATTTAAGGAATCTATGAGACCCCACTGGCCAACAACTCCAATAGAGGTTACTTTTTACTGGCATTGGACTTTTTAATCTATGGTTCTGTAGTGTCTAGTTGTAACATTCCCTATTATAGAATAATTCCATTTTGATTCATTTTATCCATGTATAAGTTTATAGTTTGGGAAATTTCTGCACAGAAGTTTTACACGACTTTTTCAGAAGGTTCTTAGTGTTGTTTATTCCTTTGGGTTTTCTTTTTTGTACTCTGCTTTCGAACCCCCATCCCACTTTTCCTGCTCCATTTTAGACCACTTACCACTTTATAACACTGTGTGCTATCTTTCTTCCCTTGAGTCCTGCCCTATAGTCTCTTACTAGTTTCCTAACCTCTGTAGGTACTCTAAATGAAGCACACATATCTAAATATTCAAGGCTTACATCCACAAATAAGAGAAAATATGTATTCGTATTTCTGATCCGGGGTTACCTCATTTAGAATGACTATTTCCATCTCCATCTCTTTACATATAAATTTCATAATACATAGTGTTTGTCTTCACAGATGAAAAATATGCTATTGTGTAAATGTACCAGATTTTTATTATCCATTCATCGATTCCTAGGCATCTAGGCTGTTTCATTTACTAGCTATTTTTATTTATTTATTTATTTATTTATTTATTTATTTATTTATTTATTTATTGGTTTTTCGAGACAGGGTTTTTCTGTGACTTTGGAGCTTGTCCTGCACTAGCTCTGTAGACCAGGCTGGTCTCGAACTCACAGAGATCCACCTGCCTCTGCCTCCCGAGTGCTGGGATTGAAGGCGTGTGCCACCACTGCCCGGCATTTACTAGCTATTTTAAATAGAGTAACAATGAACATGAATAAGGAAGTGTCTCTATAATGGGACATAGAGTTTTTTGGGTATATCATGAGAAATGGTATAGCTTGATCAACTGCTTGATCTATTTCTAACTCTTTAAAAGACCACCACACTGAATTTCCCAGAAGTTGAATGAGTTTATAATCCTACCAGTTATGAATGAGTATTCTCTGTTCTTCACACCAACATTTGTGTCACTTTTTGTTGGGGACCAGCCTCAGCAGAGAAGTGGGTCTCGAATCTGGGATGTCTGGAAGGCAGAATGAGTACACGAACACAGGATTCTGATGCAAACTGATTAACTATCAGCTGCGGGGAAACAACCTTCTTCTTCTTCTTCTTCTTCTTCTTCTTCTTCTTCTTCTTCTTCTTCTTCTTCTTCTTCTTCTTCTTCTTCTTTTCTTCTTCTCCTTCTCCTCTTCTACCTCCTCCTCCTCCTCGTTTTCCTCCTTCTTTTTCTTCTTATTCAGCTTCCTCTTTTTTTCTTCTGCCTTGAGCTTTAAACCTCAGTCTTTTATTGTAAATTTCACACAAGGAAAATTATTCTTTTTCCTTGTCAAAGGTTAATCATTACATGGCCAAGCAGCTCACAAGAAGTATAAAGATTCTTTGAAATCGAAGCATCACCATTCATTATGGCATTTTCCCAGTTCCCAAGCTCCATTCCAACCACTATATTCTTAATTCTTAGCTGAGTTAATTATTAAACAACTTCTGAGGCTCCAACCTCTAAAGCTAACTACTTGCTGTTTACAGACATAGTTCAGCAGGTTTTACTCCATTGCTGTACCTTTCTCATTGTTATTCCTCATAATTTCAATTTTGATTTATAAGGTCATAGACAGTCAGAAACTTCATTCATCATAACCAAGTTCTTTTCTGTTTTAGTATAATTCTTTTGCCAAGTTTTATAATCATGTAAAAATTTCTGCAGTTTTCCCAGATTTCCCAAATTCTTTCATCAGTCAGGTTTTTTCCATAATCTGTTTTATAGCTTCAATGGCTGCCCACTCTATCAGATCAGGAAGACTCATATTATCGTACAGCACATTCATATTTTCAGAAGTCACTGGTGTGGAAGGAGAGAAAGAACATGAAGAACAAGTACACTAGTAGAATTGCTATAACCAGAATCATCTGTAACATTGCCAAATGCGTATGCAGATGCCATAGAAGTGGTCCTCGGGGCACATAGGTGTTTCCTCCTTGGCCCTCAAGTAACATGCTCATTTAGCTGCCTCTGGGTTGCCTGGAGGGAATTGCTTCCTGCATCTCAGGAACCACACTTGGAGGGGGGCTAGGCTTTGTCATCTCCAGCACCTTTTCATCTTAATAACATATCACTATACTACTAAATGAGTGCCTCTCTTGAGCCTCATCATAGAAGCTTCTCTTTGAAGTGAATGTAGATTAACACAGAGTTCCACAACTGGTCAAGGTACAAAGAAAAATAGTCTGTGGAGTTCTCAGCCCTGAATGGGACATCTATGTCATATAATTATCAGAAGAGTTATGAAAATAATTATTTTTGTCACAATTACAATTCCTATTGATCAAATTGATGACATTCTGATTGTAAAGTCCAAGAGTTTGTCAATCATTTTTTTAAACTTTTAAGATTCCCTTTAATTATACATGGGAGCAGCCAAATTGCAGGCCCATTACTGCCATGCCAATCATTTTGAAAGACACAAAATTCATCCTAGCTCTTGAAGTATATCATTAAAATTTTCAAAAGAAAATATAATGTCTTGAGACAAATGGAACATGTGATATATACATTTTAAATGCAGAGAAAAAGTTATTTGACATATAACATATAGCTTTCTTATGAAGAGATTACACCAATACCCCATGTTTCAATGGGGAACATTTTATATAATTTTCCTATTTAAATTGTTATCATTTACCTCAGTGTATTTTAAATGGCAAAATATATTTCTAGGCAGAATTTCCTAGTATGACTATAACTTTCTCTTTGTTCATAGTTCTGTTCTCTAAAAAGTGTTCTGACATCTTACCCTTTGATAGGTTTTACACTTACTAGGTTCATTTAATTTATATAAAGACATCTTAAACAAAGTTTTTAAACTTGAGGCTATCTATTATAACTTCTATTTTTAGCTTGAAGAATCACGAAACTATTCAATATTATTTACTTCAAATTCTCAATATAGTAACTTTTCAATGTTTTTAACAAAATGAAAGTAAGACATTGACTTGATTTTAATTTAAAAATGGGAAATCACTGCCATTGGACTGCAGCAGCGACTTTTGAACCGACAAGCTTATTCCTGCCCTAAAATGTTCATTCTGATGAAGCTCTGGTGACAATGAAGAATGCCTCTCTCCTTCAAGTACATCTTGAAGATGTGGAAAATCCAAGCTCCACCCAGGAATTCCATTCCCCTGTGGTTACTCATCTGGAGCACAGACATGTAGGACCTGTCTGAAAGAGACATAAGGAGCAGTAGAACACCACCTGTGAGTCATCCTGTAATACAGTGGAGCCTTAGAGGGAACAAGTAGGGGGGATGTATTGGTTGCTAGGAAAATGTAGGTTACTGGAAGAAAGTAGCATCCTCCATTATACGATCTAAGGTGCGACTCACATAATTGTTTTCCTTCTTAAGATTGATGGGGCCTATGAGGCATTTCTTTAAGGTGGTGACGAGCATCATAAATGCCTAAGGTGGATAGGACTGCACATGGTTTTAGAAGGAGATTTTTATAAAGAAGGTGGAGATCCCAACTCCGTTCAAGCTGTCTCTCTCCATATATAAGTCTGGGTGTTTATTCTAGGTTTCTTTGGAACTGTCTTGACAGAGAACCTAAGCTGAGCTGAGCAAAGCGGCCTTGATCTGAGTGAGTGAACTGGCACCATGAAAATAGCAGGTGTCTTTCTGCTCCTGTCTCTGACCCTTCTCTGCTTTTTCTCAGGTGAGTTGTTCCTTAAAATTAACATCCCCCTGTTACATAGAAGCAGATAGGAGAAATGTAGATCTTCCTCGCATTTCCAAAGTCTCGTGACTTTTATGTGAAAGAGCAGTTAAGAAAGACTATGCTAATGATGATGACAGTGGCAGCGATGATGACAACGAGGCTGGGAAGATGGTAGGGAGTCTCATTCACAGAGCGCATGCTTTGCTCTAGCCTTGTACCAAGGGTGGCTAGAGCTCATCTCTGACTCTCTTGTAAGGAGTTCAGAACCTGTTCTTCATATAAGATGTTATGACACAGAAAGGGAAATTATATTTATTCAATAGAAACATAATTTTGATTGAGGTCTTAAGAACATCACAGTTGATGCTCATTTGTAAAGTACAAATGTAGAAGATGAATAATTGGCCTTACAACTAATCTTGCCTTTTCAGAAAAACGTTCCTGCCCTTTTTTTATTATTTCAAAGAGACAAAAGTAATTGAAATTAACCGGGAGGGGGGGTAGAAACTCTGTGTGGAAAGCTTTGAAAAGAAAGTTATGGAGCTTTAGAAAGAAGAAGCATATGCAACAAGAAGAGAAAACTAATTCTCAAGCAGGCAATATCTTGAATCACTTAAATGAGCAATGGATATGCATTTTATCAATTAAGCGAGTTCAATGTCGCACTGTAAAGTAACATTCATCTGGAGATAAAAAGACTGCATTTCCAAGCCAAAGGAACCTCTTGATGAACATGTTTGTTAATGGACAGAATGTCCACTGGGGTAAATTGGCCCATCATTCCCACTGGTACCCTATGTATCCTCTTAGATAGTCTTTCCTATGTAAATGCTAAGAGATGAGACTAAGCTCGGTTGAAGGAAGAAGGTGGGTTTTCATGGATGATGTATCATTTTCTGGGATTGTAGGTGATAAACTGCATTGCCTTCAAGGTTTCAAGTTAAAGATTTTTTAATTTTTGATGGAATTAAGTTGGTATAGAAAACTCACTCTAGTTAGTCATATTTACAGAAACAAGTTCTTATAAAAGATGTATTTAAAAATAGATGAATTCCTGTAATATTGCTGAATAAGTTTTAAAACTAATATACTCAAAAATATTTTGTGAGGTAACAGAAAGTTAGACCTATGCTAAAACTTAGCCCTTAAAGTCAGTTGTCATCCTTTGTAGAGAAGAATTTACTTTATCAATATCTAGTTTACAAAAGTACTGAGTTCTCCAGAGCATGGGTGCTTTCTAGACACATCAAATGTCACTCTTGGGGATATCATGCTCAAAAAAGCTAATGCTGAAACTGAGAAAGTTAATTTAAGTCCTAGCATTTCTTTTCCATCATCCAGTTCTAACATTTCTGATGTTTTTTTCTTCATGTATTAAATGAAAATGTAGAATAACTACTTTTATATAGGGAAATAAATGAGAAAACTAATATAAAGAGTTTGACATAGTAGTTGATACGCAATAAATGTTCAACAAATATCTTAAATTAATGCCATAATTAAAAAACAAAAGAGTAATTTTTCTTAAGCATGGTCAATATGAATCTATCTCCTGCCTTGCCATTTTCTAAATATGGAACAGTGGGCAAATCCTCTCTTTACCAGGTCCAGGTTTTTCAAAGTGAAACACTGAAAATGGTAATAATTAATTTTCTAAGACCATAAAAATCACTAACAGAATTTACAAAATACAGAGTTCTGGACACTCTCTGAGTTCACTACATAACTTTCCAATAGTGTAGCAGAAGGCTCTGTCCTCATAATAATCATTCACTCTGCCAGTTATGAATCAGTGCTGCTGGTAAAGCTTCTGGAAGAGACGATGAGGCTCATATAAAGTCTAAATGCTGAGGACTTCCCTGCATCCATTAATGCATTACATTTGGAAGTATCCCTGAGTACTGGGCCATGATGGCAGCAGCATCCGTCTGTACTTCCTCACTGAAGAAGTCTTGGACTTACACAGATGGAAGGTGTTGGTATATTTGCAGTTGCACCAAATGCACCACACACTTAAAACCATGGATGTTGATATTAAAAAGGAAGAAGAGAGTGAGAAGTAAGGCTGCGCAGGGACCCACCTTCAGAAATTTAAAGAAATAGAGAAGACATAGAAAATGAGGCATGGAAAGAGGATGGATCGATGTTTACCAATGCATATTTAAAGAGCCATATCTTTAAAATTGAGTTTCAGTAGAAACAACAGAAGGGTAATCCTGAGTTCAGCAAACAGCTAACATCACCACTGACCATGACATGCCTTTGACAGTAAAGGCAAGGGCTTCACCTTGGAATTCTGGATAGGGGACTCTTTCCAACTCCTCTTTGATGAAGAGGGACCAAAGATGATAAAGTCATTCCCGTTGTGAGTGAAAAGCAAGGTCAAAGCATTGACATTAATCTCTAGATTTTAAACCTTTAGCAGTCTCTTAATCCTAATCCCCAACAAATGTGTCTCTTCATGGTCTATTGATCCCCAAGAAGGGAACAGACACAAAAACAAGACATTTTGAGGCTTCATGACTTGGCCAACAATCAGAAAGAGGTGTGCATATTTCTGCTAAGTTTGTAGATCTTACTTTTACACATTCAGAAATTACAATGTTTGGAATTTATGCTGTTTTTCAGGTGCCTTTGGTCAAGGAGAAAAGGTGAGATCCCCATCTGTCTGTATATTTCTTCCCTAGGTAGAGTGTAGCTGCTATTCCATTGCTAAAAAGAAGTTTGTCTACATTATGAAAGAAGGGCGAGTCAGGAGACCAGAAAGGCCAAATGAGAAATCAGATGAAACAATGAGATTTTAAACTACAATTTCTCATGATATACAATTTTAAATTTAAAGGATCATATGCCTATATATGTATATATATATACATATGTCAGAGTATATATTGTCAGAGTACTGTGATTAATACACAGAGTGTGGGTGTGAAAGAAAATTTATATCCTATCCTTAACATAACCAGGCTACTGAACTGAAAATTTTCTCAGTTCTCAAAGTTGAAAATGTCACAGCTGTTAAACTAGGCACTAACTTACCTCATAGACTTACAGTCATCATTAAACTGTAAAAACAAGGCAAATCATTTAGAAAACTATAAAAGTTTATGTGAATTAGTTACTGATCTGTAATTAACTACCTCTAATAGAGTTAGAAGAGAGGGCTTTGTCTTTTGTTTGTTTGTGTTTACAGAAGTAAAAATGAACATAATTTTGTATATGGAGGATATATAGACTGCAGTGTTCAAATTTAAATACAAGTTGGGATTAATACTCAGGATGAGCATAGATTTTCTTCATTAAGTTTTTTTTTTTCCTCTCAGGTTTACTCAACAGCCTTTTTTTCTGTATTTTTTTTATCTAATAGTTAAAAACTTCTACAAACAAGTACTGTTTGCCCAGCTGGTTCTGTTCCTTCTGTTGGGCATTTCAGTTTGATTTGGGTACTAGCTTTTTAAATCTTAGCATATCCAAGAACTCTTGGCATCAAGTTTTCCAGACAGTGTTCCCAACTGATTGGGCATTCAAAAAAAGTTTTAAAAACTAATTTTCAATTCTGTTGTGTATTTTATATTCATAAGAGTTTATTTTACTGGCTCATAAATTAAGGTTCATCTTAAAATTGATGGCATCTTGTAATTTATATAGCAAACCCATGTGTTAGTGTTCTTTTTTATTGATTTTTATTGAGCTCTATTCCCCCCTCTGCCTCTTCCCTCCCCCTTTCAATCCTCCCCCAAATATCCCCATGCCCTAAATTTACTCAGGAGATCTTGTCTTTTCTACTTTCTATTTCCCATGTAGATTGGATCTATGTAAGTCTCTCTTTGTGTCCTCATTGTTGTCTATGTTCTCTGGGATTGTGATTTGTAGGCTGACTTTCTTTGCTTTATTTTTTAAAAACCACCTATGAGTGAGGACATGCGATAATTGTCTTTCTGTGTCTGGGTTACCACGCTCAAAATAATGTTTTCTAGCTCCATCCATTTTCCTGCAAAATTCAAAAAGTTGGGTTTTGTTTTTGTTGTTGTTGTTGTTGTTTGTGCTGTGCAGTACTCCATTGTATAAATGTACCACATTTTCCTTATCCATTCTTTGGTCGAGGGGCATTTAGGTTGTTTCTAGGTTCTTATATGCAAGTCTATATCCTAAAATGTATGTGCTCAACTAAATGTTATGGTCCTGTTTATGCTAAATATAGAAGCAATTCAGAAGGTCCAAAGACTCAGCCAATATGTTTCATATTCCATTAGACTGTAAAATAGGATGAATAAAATAAATAGAAGCATTACACATAAAACTAAATGATTTGAAACTTAATCCCACTTTTCCCATTAACCATCAGACACTTCCTTTCTTGGAATTTTCTTTTCTGAGAGTTTAATTGTACTTTATATTGTTCTATAATATCTCCCATTTATTTATCCTGTTCTTTTCAATTAGCCAACATCTTACAGTCTGCTTGCCTCAGGGCCCCCTAACGTGCTTTCTAAATACACAAATCCTCATGGAAGGCCATCAGTAACAGTTGAATGGTTCAGGCATTTGAATCTGCGTTCTAAACAACTGTATAGATGATACCTACACAGACTAATCTAACAATTAAAAAAAAAGGAACAGCAACCAAGATAGAGTGTGAAGTACTGGTTTGGAGTGAGACAAGGTGAATGACATCTGATTCACAGTTACTTGTCATGTTTTTTGGTTTATATCTTTCCCTTATCAATACCTCCATTTTCACCTTTGAAGATGAAGGTTGAGGTCCACTGCTATCTAAAGCCTCTTGCTGAACTAAATATTTGAATCGTTGTGAATCAAGGCTGCACTGCCAAGGCTGTCACCTTGGATCTATAAAATAAAAGGAAGATTCTGTCCTCCCAGACCACACCCAAGCGGCTTTACTCTTCCTTCTTCGTTGCCAAGGGGAGAGTAGGGCCGAAGGAATTATTGATATTAGGAACATGCTGGCTCGAGTCAGACACAGCCAAGTCAAAAGGAAGGCAGGTTTCCTCCAGCACCCAAGCCATTCTTCCCAGGCCAGGAATTTTGTTCGTGACGCATCTTCTGGGAAATTATAGTGTACACTCCTAATTATAGACCTTTATGAATTTCATGTTCTTTTCCAACCATTCTTCATGGTAACTGGGTGTGTTTTGTTATACCCATACATGTGGCCTCAGCTCTGGGAAGGCTGAGGCAGGAGAATCATCTAATTTTAAGACTAACTAGTTAATGTAATGAATGCCATACCAGACAAGCCTAGGCACCAGAGAGAATGAATGTTTTCTGCTTTTCTATTATATTAATTTTCCATGCTCAAAGTTTGGATATCTTAACCTTAAAGAGCCATTTAAATGTATGGCCCTAGCAACAGTTTCTGCTGTAGTGCTAGTGCTTTTAGGCACAACTAAGTATTGTAATTTTAAAAGACTGACTAGTTTTAGAATATTTGTAAAACAACTTTCTACTACTGAGTTTGAGATTCTTGAATCTTTCCAACTACCCAAGTTTTGCTTAAAATTAATGTTCTGGTAATATTTTTTATTTCTTTTTTATTGATTTTATTAAGCTATACATTTTTCTCTGCTCCCCTCCTTTCCTCTCCCCTCCCATTCAGCCCTCTCCCATGGTCCCCATGCTCCCAATTTACTCAGGTGATCTTGTCTTTTTCTACTTCCCATGTAGATTAGATCCATGTATGTCTCTTATAGGGTTCTCATTGTTGTCTAGGTTCTCTAAGATTGTGATTTGTAGGCTGCTTTTCTTTGCTTTATGTTTAAATACCACTTATGAGTGAGTACATATGATAATTGTCTTTCTGGGTCTGGGTTACCTCAGTCAATATGGTGTTTTCTGGTTCCATCCATGTACTGGTAATATTTAAATGCAGCTTAAAGGGGTTGGAGAGTATCCACAATGTAACCACAGGTGGAACAAAACCTTGAAGCTTAGTGAAGAGAATGGGGGTTAAGTCTCAGGAGCAGGAAGTGGGTGGAAAAGACCCCAGACTGCTGAGTCTCTATTGACTTAACTGTAATCAGCACCATAGGTCCATGTATTCTCTGCCAAAGGCTTCAACCAATCGATTCTCTAGTAAAGCAGATGTGCTGATTATTGTCATCCTGTCTTATGCAGGAATAGGATGAAAATAATAGTTTAAAATAACATTTCTTCAAATGTTGAAAGGATTAGATACCAGTAGGAAATCGCTTGTATAGAACTGAACTTTCGGTATTGGTCAGACAAGAAATGCTAAGGACTTCTGTAGGTACTAAAGGGAACTAGCATAGAAGGGAAAGAAGGGAAAAAGAAAGAAGGAAAGAAAGAAAGAAAGAAAGAAAGAAAGAAAGAAAGAAAGAAAGAAAGAAAGAAAGAAAGAAAGAGGGAGGGAGGGAGGGAGGGAGAGAGAGAGAGAGAGAGAGAGAGAGAGAACATTTCAAAGGGAAAATGGCAACTTCAGTCAAAGAGCAAGCTGAGGAATTTGAAGAGAAGCACTGTCATCAAAATGGATCACTTAGAATAAAAGTCTAGTTGACAGGGAAAAAAAGACATGCTTCTGAAATAAGTAATTCTTAACTACGAATTAAGCCAGTGATTGCAAGTGTCTTAATCCTCTGACATATGAAAATTAGAGAGTGAATTATTAATGAAACTTCACAAATGAAAACCTTGACTCGATTAGTATTATTTGAGAAAATGTATATTCTTAAAGGAACTATTAAAGAGGAAAAAACAAAAAGGAATAGTTAAAGAACAAGGGAACTGACATATTTATAAATCTAGGAATTGAAAAATATTTGATGATCAAGAGTTCCGTGTATCATAAGGAGCCAGTGTAAAGTTCATTAGTATCAAGTATTCTCATGAGCATCATTTACGCAGATCACTTCTAAGAGACGAGAGGCACATAAAAGGGGACGGCTAATCTAGACCAGTGGTTCTCAGTCTTTCTGATGCTGCAACCCTTTAATACAATTCCTCTTGTTGTGGTAATCCCCAACAATAAAATTATTTTTGTTGCTACTTCATAACTGTAATTTTGCTGCTATTATGAATCATAATATAAATATGTTTGTTTTCCCATCATCTTAGGTGACCCCTGTAAAGGGGCCATGACCCACAGATTGAGAATCACTGGTCTAGATAGAAGTGCGTTAGGAAGACTGGAGTTGATGAAGGATGCAGTTGGATTGACTGGAAGTGTTTTAAAAAGCATCCTTTTTCCCCTTAAGTCCTTGTGCTTGTGTGTGAGAACGTACATTTTCATTGGCTTGAGCTATAAACTTAAGATGATTAAAATAGTAACCGTCTCGAGTCTTTAGTTGACTTTATGAGCATAGGTGCTCAAATTTCAACAAAAGTAAACAGTTCTATTGTCTCGACAAATCTGAGTACTGAAATGTCATACCTTTCCAGAATTTTTTTTTTTTAGCAGATAACAGTTCTTTGAAGAACCACAAGGGGGCAGGCCGATGCACAGTTTGGTACCCAAGAAAGGACTATAAATTCTACATATATATTCTTCTTGAATTTATTGCATCCCGACCCCAGTTTCCTCTCCCTCCTATTCTCTCAGTATCTCTCCCCCAACCGTCTCCAGAAGACCTACCACCTCCTCCTACCCTCAGAAAAGATCAAGCCTCCCAGGGAGATCTACCATACATGGCATAACAAAGCTACAGTAAGACCAGGCACACACCATCATATCAAAGTTGAATAAGACAACCCAGTAGGAGGAAAATGATATCACAAGAAGGTAAAAGAGTAAGAGACAGCCCCTGCTCCCACTGTTAGGAAACCCCCGAAAAACACCAAGCTATACAACAATAACATATATGCAGAGGATCTCGGTCAGACAACCCCCCCCCCCAGGGTCCTTGATCTCTGCAAGTCCCCGTGGGTCCCAGTCCCTGAGATTCTGTGAACTGTGTTCTCATGGTGTCCCTATCCTCTCTGGTTCCTTCGCACCACCCCCGCAGGTCTCCCTGAGCTCTGCCTCATATTTGGACTCTGCGACTGCTCCAGTCAGTTGTTGGATGAAGTCTCCATGATCTCTTTGATGATGGCTCTGCTAGGTTCCTGTCCCAGAACACTGCAGGCAAAATAAACTGTAGGTAGCAAGTCTCGAGGTTAGGTTGGTGCCCTAATCCCTTTACTTGAGCCCTTGTCTGGTTACGGAAGTTGGCCGGTTCAGGATCCCATGTACTGCATTATCAGGAGTCTTGGATAGGGTTTCTCTTGTAGACACCATGTAGTTACCATTGCACTCCGTTTCTACCTTGCCCCACATCCCCACCCCTCAATTTCCAGTCTTGGGAACAGGAGGGATCAGGTGAGGGGGAGGGAGAAAATACTGGAATAAACGACTGATAAAAGTCTTGAATATCAAAGAAAATCGAGTGGCACTTCTTGTTAAATATGAAAGCAATCAAAATATGAAAATAAATCATATTAAAAATAGGGAAGCAACCACACCAAAATTCTGGAATATGATACAGTTTACCAGGATGTTGTTTATGATAATACTCTTCCACATAGAACTTGATATTTTCAAAGTGTTTTTATAGGAGTAATTATTACATCGGTCTTACAAGATAGGTGTTACCAGCCTCTTGTTGTATACATTAGACATTTAAACCCAATGTAAAGAAGCTGATAAGTATGAGAAGCAAAATTCAAGTCCAACTCAGTCTAATTCCATTTGGAGACCAACTGCCTCAGAGCATAACTCTTTGGATGCATTTTCAGTAGATCCAGAGGGCATCTCAGTTCTCCTAACGCCCCTAATTCTCCACCAATGGAACCTAAGTAGAGAAAAGATAGCTTTATCATCTCCCCCATTTAGATCTGCTTTAGCCTCCACTAAGAAGCACATCCTTTGAAAGTCATTCAGGCACCTACAACCAAATTAAACAGAAGGAACTCAGGTAGTTGAAAGGCATGGCAATAGGAAATCTTAATGTTTCTCCTTATGGGGTAGGAGCTATGGTCTCGTTCTATGCATCACACTGCCGTAACATCTCGTGACTCTTTAATCTCCAGGTCCTTCTTCTGATGCCAACAATCTTGCCTAAATATTTCAGTGATGCAGAGGCCTCCCTAAATACAGAAGAAGCATTGAGGCAAGGAGGATCACATTTCTCATCCAGCTGAAGAAATAAAGACAGGAAAAGCTTCATTTAAACCACTTCATTGAAAGAAGTCATAGCTACTCTGAGACCATCTAAGCTAAAAAGGCCACTAGGGTATCAGCGATGGAAAATACCATCGCTGGTTATATGACGGGAAAACAACTCTTGTAGCTTTCTCAAGAAGAGCCCTCCAATAAAGAGATATTTTTCTGTAATCCAATCCAGGACCATTTTAAACATTCCACAATAATGTTGCAAATCCCTATGCCATATTTGGTATCTGAGACGACCCTAAGAATCTTGGAACAAGGCATGGTAGATGTTTGAGGAATGCTTTCTTCATTCAAGTAATTAAAAACACAGGAGTTGTTTCACTTAGGATAACACAACCAACGATAGAGAAATTTCTAGAACACACTTCTCAGCTCCCTGCAGATTCTTGAAGCACCCGACTAATTAATTATCAGTGTTGAGCTATCTGTCTGTCATGAGGCAGTTTGTTCACAGGCTGGCTGATCAGTGTAATTTCTTTATTAAAACCCTTTGCTCTTCCTAATCTTTTTCCAAGCAGCAGGAGAAGGTGGTGGGTCAACTTGAGGAGAGCCAAAGGGATGAGAAATATTCAAAGTGAATGTTCTTCCCAATTGCCTGTCTTTGTAGCTGTTTTCCCAAGGATTAATTGTGGTGCTCAATGAAGAATTTTCCATGCAAAAATTTGGGCAGATTTGGTTTCGACAAATTTATAATGGTGTACGCCATTGTAAACAAGGGATTACTCTTGCCAAGGCTCATTGGTTTTACTACTATCCTATTTCCAAAACAAGGTATACAACATGATGTTAAAGGGTAAAATAAATAAATAAATAAAATGATACTATGATAAAGGTACTATATCTATTACCCCAAATAGTTAACCATTTTTTTGTGACAATAACAGCTAAAATCTACTCAGTTAGCAGGAATTATAGTACAATTTCAGTATCTATAACATTTATGTTGTTCAGTAAAACTGATAAACTCTATTAATGAAATCTGTGTGTCTTGATCATAACTGTGGTCACAAAGTAACACTGAGTCTAATTCTCTCAATAAGGATATTTTATTATTCAATTATTCACCCACAGTAGATTATTGGAAATTCTGGACTCAAATGAGAAAGAATATGTTCAAGCATGGGTAAGGCCTTCAGTTCCAAAATACTCTAGTCTCTTATCTCTCAGTGGAATTTCAGATTTAAATGAAGTAATAACTTTGAAAATGATTAACTTGGAGGAACTGAAAAACATGAGGATATTATTTTAGTGGAGGGAGAACAAGATTAAAGCTTTGTTCCTATGTAAATTATTGCTCTGTTACTTCTGATATCTGTAGTTTTGTTCAATGGATTTCATGATGTTAATATCCTTGAAATAAAAATACACCAAGTATCAATTTACTGTTCTTGTATTGGCAAGCATTTTACTGCTACTAATTAAATAATTTTTGATTAGTGTAATGGATAGGATGTTAGTAACATAGATACTACCATGCATTTCTGTGGTCGCAGCTCTTAATTCGATGTTAACAAATGTGCTCAAAAGTCTGAATGAAACCTCTAGATCCTTCTAAACACACAAGTTTCGGGGACCATTAATAAATTACTATAGTAGTCAGCAAAGCTCATATTCTACAAACAGGTTCTTTGAGTTAGTACAAAGGCATTAGAATTTTGTTTTCAGTATATAAAGAGGTATTCACAGGAAAAACTAAGAAGCTTCAAGTACTGTCTAGAAACTGCCCTGCAAGGATCATCCATGTTTTGATAGTATGCAAAAGTACTATTAGAAAATATTAACACAGTACTTGTTATTAAAGATTTGACATATTTTACCCAAAACTACTCTCAACTACATCAATTTAATGTTGGAATAAGAAGTCTTGTAGCATTTGGCCTTATTAATTTACTCAAGTATAATAATGTATTTCTCATATTCTTATTGCTTAATAAAATGTCTCAATGAAGCAAAATGTTCTACCTAAGTATTTCAGGATACATTATGTTAAGATTCTGTTCCTAGTCTATTAGACATGCTATTATTGATGCTGTTTTTCTATTGTAGATTAATTGTGGTGAGTTCCGTAACCCCAATATCTTCTGTACTCGGGAATCTGACCCACTCTGTGGCTCTGATGGTCTCACATACGGAAATAAATGTGCCTTCTGCAAGGCATTGGCGTAAGTGTTGTTCTCACCACACGTGTCTTGTGAGCATAAGCTTCCAAAGATAGATTAATATGTTTTCAGCTATCCTAGAATGTTATATTCATATCTCCAATAGAGACTGAAAAGATACACCTCCAGAAAATGGATTGAAAAGATATGTCTCAAAAGTGAATAAACCAATTATTTCAAAAACACTTTAACTACTTTGTACCTATCATAAAGCATTTGGGAATATCTTTGTAATACATTTTGCACGTAACAGTTTACCTTTAATAAGTCTTATACTTTTCATCGTTTTATTTTATTTAAATATCTATTCATTTTTGTTTTATGTATGTAAGTGCTTTACTTGCACATATGTACATGCCTGATGCCCAGGGAGGCCAGAGAGGGTATCAGACTCCCTGGAACAAGTGCTGCAGTTGCTTGTAAGCTGCCATGTGGGTTCTAGGACTGAAGCCCAGGTCTTCTGCAAGAGCAGCCAATGTTCTCGTAAACACTGAGCCAACTTTTCAGGCCTGTTTTTTCTTATTTTTTTAAATTAGTTTAAAATGTCAATACTGATATCAATATGTAATCAGCACAATAATGTGTAAAGTATCTATCCAATTCAAAACAAATCTTCTCCACAGAAGTTTGAGGTATAGGATGAGATTTGCATGAACGGAAGGACATACACCTGATAAAAACTTGCATGCGCAGTCTGCTATAAAATGCAAAAAGCTTCAAGGTTTGGCTCATTTACTCAAATACTCTGCCGAGACAGAACTATGACTTATGGCTTATTCGCGTATTTCTCCACCCATCTACATTTCACTCCTCAACAATGAGTAATGACTATTGATAGTTCAAGACTAAGAGTTGAGATTAGTCTAAGATTCATTCTTTTCACACTTAGACGAGGGGATTCAATTCACTTCTGCTGAATAGCAGTTAGATACCAACAAAACCCAATAATCAGATAGGTGGTAACATTAAATTGCCCTGGGCACTGTGACAAACTCTGAAGATACTGCAGTAAGAATATATTTGTCATTTTTTTTTCCATAGGAAAAGTTCTGGGAAGATCAACCTAAAGCACCGTGGGAAATGCTGAGCGTGAGCTGGTGTTTTCTGCCAGCTTGCCTATCCTCTCACCTTAATTTTTTTGATTTCTACTTTTACTTTTCTCTGGCCAATCCCATAAATTAAAAAAAAATAAAACAACCTTTTCTCTGTGTGGGTCTTGTGTAGGTCAATATGTCTGTTTACTTTAACTTGTCAATAAAGTAAATTCTGCAGAATTGATTACTTTTTGGTCTGGGATTAATATAACAATTGATACAACAGAGAATACTGAACTTGATTCAATAATTTGAATCAAAATTCTTCTTCTCTCATCAAAATACACTATCCATCACAATAGAGTCCTGTAAAAATATCTCTCCTCTACCACATTTGGAATTTTCATGGTAATAATGGAGCTAATATCAATGCTATTCCACAATATGCTATTTAAATATTAATCAGAAGATATTGATGCTCCTTAATATCAATAAAGATATTTTACATAAAAGCAAAATGTGGATCATCTATGGTGTTTGTTTTTAACTGTCTTTGAAATAATGTATTTAGACTGTGTAATATTGAAATCCACAAAGGATTTGTCCTCCTGAAAACATCACAAGGCATTCTAAATGAGAAGCTTAAAAATGCTCAAGATGAACAGTGAATATTTAACAAATGTTGATTATTCAATAAAGAGTATGTGAAAAATTTCTTAATGAAAAGTGAACTTCATTGTAAAATGGGGAAAATGTATATATCATTAGAAATTCAAAGGTTTACGGAAATTTAGTTATTAACTAAAAGAAATCAGTTCCAACTAGAAGAAAACTAAAGATTACAAGAATCCTTTTGATAAGGCAGTCATATTCCATGTAGCTACTCCATTCTATGAAAACCTACAATCATAATGTACAAGTTCATCTCAATCTGAGAAATCAGCATGGTAGTCTTTGAAACCAGTCATTCGAATACTTTAACGCATGAGAATGTGATATTTGTAAATAATGCCTTCCTAAGGAAAATTGCACTTAACCACATATCAAGATTCATTTCAAAGCAATAATTGTCACTCTGTTAAAAGCCTTTTCCTGGGAAGGTGAACGTCCAAACTGGCTAGGCTCCCACCAAGCCGGAACATGAAGTAGGATCAAAACTTCGTGCCACTG
>NW_026068243.1:561265-618796 GCF_014885135.2 Alexandromys fortis
ATTCCTCAATAACTTATTGAACTTGCATTTAATAATGGAAAAATAAAGTAAAAATAGAAGCAATAAATATGATAAATAAAACATAGTGAGATGAGATGTATTATGTGCTACAGGAAAAATAGTAAATAGCATCTGAAAATATCGGTAAAAAAATCTTAGGGAAGAGTGGTAACCAATGGCAATATTATGTTTGGTGGTTAGAGGCACTCTTCCTGGGAAGACCTGGAGGTGCTAGAATTGCCCAAGCAAATGTCCTGAAGGAAAGCAAAGGGAGAAGCAAGGCCACAGTCCTTGTGGCTGATGCATACCTAGTTTGTTCCATTTGAGACAGTGGGGCTGAGGAAGATTTTGTTGAGTAGACAAACAACAGATGACCACGACAAAGAACAATGTGCCCAAAATGTGTGGCATGGTGGTTATTGTTTAGACTTTGGCTTTGACATTAATGAACAATATATGTTTTTAATTGTGAATGTTAAGATCATATGTCTGACTTGTATCAGAAGATTTAGCTCAGTGGTAGAGGACTAGCTCAGAATGAACAAGGTCCTGTGTTTGTTCTCCAGCTCGATTAATAAGTATAAAAGTGCAATTAAAATCTCAAATACATTTGAGACATGTAGATGTTACTTCTCATGAATATAATCTAATAAAAGCTAGCCAGACACAAGTGTTATGAGTGACTAGATAAAGATCCAAGATATCATTTAGATTACGCAAGGAAAAGCATATTGGCATACATTTCAATATCTAGAGATCATCAGCCTTTTACGCAAAAATAGCTATATATATTATAATTGGAATATATGTGATGAGAGGGTGGGCCTTCTGCCAATGCAGCACAACGTGAATCTTGATTCCTTTTTACTTTTTTATTGAGCTACACATTTTTCTCCAATACCTTCCCTTCCTCCCCTCTCCCCTTCTACACTGTCCCGTGACTTACACGCTTCCAATTTACTCAGGAGATTTTGTCTTTTTAACCTTCCTATGTAGATCCATATGTGTCTCTCTTAGGGTCCTCTTTGCTCCCTAATTTCTCTGGGTTTTTGGCCTGTAAGCTGATTTTTCTTTGCTCAGTAATATAATTTAGCTATATCTAACACACGAACACATTGTGACGTTTGCTAGCACAATCATAGTGCTTCTGTGGAACGCTATTTCTAAGGAACATCCACGTCTGTCTCTCACTGGGACCTTCCCCTCTAGCTGTTACAGGTCCATCTCTATTATCCTCACACTGAAGACTCCCCATGCATGATCCTGTCCTTCCAGGAACATTTCTCACATCATCTTCTGTTCTAGTTCTTCCCTCACGCAAGTCTCTAACCTGTATCTTAGCTCTATCATATGTCCCATAGCTAATTTCATGTGCTGCATCTGAAAGAAGGGAGGAAAAAAAAACACTTACTATCTTGTTCTAAACTATCTTTGAGAATGTAAAGAAAATGTATAAGAACAAATAGCACAAGAAGTAATATTTCTTATAAAGAAAAGGTAGTCAAGTATTTGGAATCAAAATGCGGGATTATAGGGTTGTATACATTTGTCAATTTCATGGTTTTGATGTTAATAAGATAAACTCTTAACAGTCTTCACTATGATGTCAATACATAGGCACTGTTGTCTGCAATTTAATTTAAGCCACAGTTGAAAGGAAGTATCCAAGTGGAATCTTAGGAAAAGTCGAGCAAATACAAACAATATAAAAGTCAAGCAAATATAAATACAAGGATAGAAAGTTGCTTACTAAAATCAAGAAGGAGAAAAAAACTGGAGGAAAGAAATCGAAGGTTCAGATTTGCTTATGGACAATGAGTTAAGTTCTAAGAATTTAATATTCACATAGACTGCGGTGATAGCTTTGTATTGATACTGAAAATTGGCTAAAAGATACATGCATTTGCACACAGAGTGCCTCATGTGTAATCTTTCAATCTAGTTTTTATTTCTATGCTTGTGCATATGAAAACTTGTCATATCTTAAACACATTTAAAATAATTACATAATGTCATAAGCCATATGTCTGGGTGTTCTCTATAAAATTGCTTCATGACTGAAAAATATCAAAACAATTTTAAAAATTACTTCATTATTAGTATATTTTTAAAAAAATTTTCAATGGAAAAATATTTAAATTGAAAATCACATACTCTCTCTCATACACAAAGACAGATTCAGCTATTAAGATAAGATACATCAGTTTGTTTTGCTAAAAAAAAAAAGTCTTCCATTGTGTGATGTTCAGGACAAAGTATACACTTTCAAGTATGACTTGTGCTCCGTGTTCTAAAGAAAATAAATAATGAATTCATTTTATCTCAGTTCTCATGTCTACCATCATACCATTAGATCAGAAGGGGAACATTGCCAAGAACAGATTATGCCAAAGTTGAAATCATTAACTTCTCTTGGAAAATTTTACTGCTCGCTCTCATTGTTGCCAAGTTACATCTTTCTCAGTAATCGGTTTTTTTCTAACATATCTGCATGAAAAAGCTGTTTGATATATCAATGATTAAACTTTAGTGAAGGAGTGATGCAGAAAAAATAGTGGAAAGAATTCTTTGAGTGAAGTGTGCATGCAAGCATAAGAAAAAAAGACTCAACAATATAAAATAAAGTCCTAGGAAATAGTAATACAGAGATTGAAATAACACATTATTAATAATGACAACTAAGCAATTCTCTAAAATTAGCACGTATATGAGTTTATTAATAGCACTATGCCTCTTGACTGTGAAGACAGTGTATCCAGCAACCCATCTTCCTCTTGCCATTTCTTCCCCACCATGATGGAGTGAGTCCTCTGAACAACGTGTTTTCTCATTATTGAGTGGTATTGGGAATTTTAAGTTGAAGAATAATCTGATCTATAAGAACAGAATTCTTCAAAATCCAGAAGAGGCATTCCAATCCACAGATGTGCCAACAACCACTCAGGAATCAATAAAAGTGAAACTAAAAGCAAAAATGACTCCCCTTAAAAAAGAGCACAAATCTTTAGCTGATGAACTCAAACGTTCTACAATAGGTCAAATATGTCAGATGGAGATTTCAAACATTTTTCTCTTTAGAAATAACCAATGGTGTAAAAGAAAATACGAACATGGATTTAATTCTGGCCACAGAGGGGAAGGTGAAAGCATAGGACCAAACTAGCCCCTCTGAATGTTGTTGACAGTTGCACGGTTGGGACAGACTGGAAAACCACTGGCAATGACACCAGGATTTATCGCTACTGCTTGTGCTGGCTTTGGGGGAACTTATTCTTTTTGGATGGATGCCTTGCTCAACCTATTTATAGTAAGTAGGGCCTTGGACCTTCCCCAAAGCAATGTGCCTTATTCTCTCTGAGAATTGGATGGGGGTGGGGTGGGAGGGTATGGAGAGGGAATGGGAGGAGGGGGAAGTGGGAACTTGAATTGATATGTGTGTGTAATNTAAACACGCTTGGCTAAACAAAATTTGGCAAATGTGTTATTAAATAATACAAGAAAAGTGGAAATCATCTAAAGTCTTCAGAGAGAACAAGAGGTAAACATGAAGCACATAGAAAATGGTGTGGTTCCCATTCACGGAGTGACAATACTACACGGCTGTTTGAAAAAAACATTCAGCAGGAAGGGTCAGAAATCACACGTGTTTCAAGCCAGAATAGCAGTGTAGGGAAACATTAAGGGTTATATTACTTTTCCTGTGAATAATTTGACTTAAACATAGCTCTCTTAAATTATCATTATGAAAAAAAATTAAACCCTGTTAATCCAATAAAAGCCACTTTATTTTTCTGCAATAAATATTTTGGATGTGCAATGCTTTGAAATTTAATAGACTTAGGCAAGCACCATTAAACACCCTCTTACTGACTATAAAGAAGCATTAAGCCCCTCCTTTAAGCGTCATAATTAATTATAGGTTAATTTCTGGAAGTTGCTGCAAACCTCTGTACTCTTTCATATGAATGAGAGTGTAGAGTCTCTCACCACTTCAAGTATGAGTCAATTCCCACTCCTCTAAGAACACTAGTCTTTGTTCTTAAAATCCTACAATGGGAAAAGAGAACATGCCCTCTACTTAGTAATAAGCAGTGTACCTCCCTGCTCTGCGGAAGCTATTGCACTGTGTTCCTTATGAGAAATAACACATTGTAAAACACAAAGAGGGATAGCAATGTGTAGTCTAGATGATCAAGAATAACAAAACGTATCTCTGTGCAACAACAATGAATGAAAGAAAAGAGCTTCAAAGAGAGTGGGAGGGGGTATATAGGCTGGAAGAAGCTAAGGGAGGGGGTAAATTATTTAATTATGTTAATCTCATAGAAGAAATAATTTTTAAAACTTATAGAAGAGAGTATTCACTTGATTTCTCATGAAAATCCTAATTTCCTTCTCTGGCATAAATTAATGATCTCTAGAGGGAATGCAGTTGGGAAGCCTTTGTCCTCTCCATAAATGCAGTATGCAAATCTGTACTATAGACAGTCTGTCAATGTACTCTCTCCAGAGTCCCTGGAAGAAATTGTGTTTGGAGTTAGAAGATGTTTTTATTTGGATTCTAACAGGAATGATGAGCTGAGTCAGAATTTAGTAATGTTCAATATACTATACTGCTCAATATAATAATTAGAGACCACTAGTTTAGTTTCAGGGGAAAGTGAATAAATACAAACCATATGAAGTTTCTACACACACTGTAAAATACAATTTGTGTGACCATATGAAGATGGTCTTCTAATGATTGGTTTGAAGGAGATAACTTCCAGTTTGAGAGGGAATCCTGATATGTGCTCAATTGAGAGACGGTCCTGCTATGTGCTCAATTGAGAGACGATCTTGATATGTACTCACCTGCTGCACAAAACTTGTGTTTAAGTGTCATGTTTGTTTTTTAAGTTTATTTTATTTAAAATTTTTAGTTTAACTTTTCACCAGTGTGTATCAATTTTACTTTTAGCTTTGGTGTTTTAATTCATGCAGTGTACATTGACCAAATTAACAATTAGCCCTTTCTTTTTCTCTTATTTTCCTAAATTTGTGCTCTGCTTCATCTAAATATTAGTAAAATAGTTTAAAGAATTCTAGGGATAATACAGAATTAAGTAGGAATACCAGAATTCTCACATTTGACCTTCTGCAAATTTTACTCGACCTCCTCCCTCACATGTCCATTCGTCACAACAGATGACAACATTGGCATACTATTGATCTAATGCAATGGTGTACATCATGTATCTCTCTTGGCTATTTCCTCCGGAAGCTGACAAATGTTTAAGCATGCATCTTAAAATTCCATGCAAAATGGTTCCATTGCCCTTCTTCTGTGTCTCTTCCTCACTCTCCTTCCCTTTCTGAACTTCTGGAAACCACGAGTTTCATCTATTATCTCTATCACGATGTGTTTCCCAGAAGTCACGTAGCTAGAACCCTAGAGAATGCCATCCCTTTTGGGTGAATTTTTTCATTGGCAGCATTCATTCATGTGAATTTGGAATCACAAGTGATTTGTGACTCACGCATTTGTTACATTTGTTTTTGTCAGTGTACCTCAGCGTTGGTTTTCAAGTTATTTCTTTTATTGTTTGAGATTTCTCCCTTCCCTTTTCTCCTCCCAAGTCCTCAAATAGACCCCTTTGTTCTTTCAAGTTCATGGCTTCTTTCATCAATCATTGTAATTACATACATATGTGTAGATGTATATATACATGTATTCCTAAAATACAACCAGATCATTCTCTTTTTCATTACATGTTTGTGTGTGTGTGTGTATGTGTGAGTGTGTGTGTGTGTCTTTCAGAGACAACAGTTTTGAATCTACAATTTCCATGTGGAAAGATGATTCATCATGCAATGATACTCGATACTAGCTACCACCCCTGATGACCTGAGTTCAGTCCCAGAAATCCACAGGCTGAAGGAGGGAAACACTGAATCCATAAACTGTCCTCTGACCTCCATGTGAGAGCTGTGGCCCTTTATTGGCTTCTCCATATTTTAATTCGCCATATTTTTTTCAGAATTTTAAACAAACAGACCATTTAAAACACAAATATTTACAATGGGAATAACTCCTAGTAAATTAGGGAAGTAGGCACATGTGTCTGTTCGCAGATTTCTGTATTTTGCTATGTGGTTGCTATACTTCACTATAAAAACTGTTAGGACCCAAAGTAACAAAATGGTAGCTATACTATTTCTCTTTCAGTCAATCCAAGCTTACTTAACATGCTATTTTTCCCTTTTTGCCATGTACGTCCTATGACATTCCCTGGAGATAGAATTAGGAGAGAGCTCCCAGTAGTGCCCTGTATGTCCTCTCATGGGGGAGAACAAGACATCTGGAGTCTACAGGGTAGAGTATAGGGCTCAGGAGATCTGCAAAGAAGCACTCTCCAGTCCTCAGTTAAACACTGGTCACTGTGGCTATGTTAAGAAACTCTAGGAGTCAGGTTGGTTAGTTGGATTAGTGGTAAATGCACTGCCACACGAGCCTGATGACACGAATTCTATCACCAGAGCCCACACACAGGTGAAAGGAAAGAAGTGACTCTTCAAAGCTATTCCCTGATCTCTAGAGGCATACAAACAAGCATCAGACACATCATCATCATCATCATCATCATAATCAAATTTAAATAGAAATAGAAGCTATAGAAGACTAAGAAAAGAACTGCCCAAATGAAATACATAGAGAATAACTTCTCAAACACTCACACAAAACTTAAATTATTTTACAATCCACTGTGCAGAATGTAAAACTACATAATACATAGCATCTAGATCTTGAGATACAGGGTTTCTGTGATACAGCAACATTGGCTTAGGATCAAAATTGTCTTGTATGCATCTAAGAAAGTCTTCAAGGAGATCTCAGAAAATAAAGACTACTTTCAAGTAATTTGACTGAAAAAATGAAAAGTATTGATACAAATACAGAAATATCTACTTTCAATCCAAATAAAATCTACATGCTCAGTTTTCTAAAGGAAAAGGAAAAAAATGCTTTCTTATCTCAAAAATATCACTTATATAAAGTGGGCAGAAAAGGCCCATATAATGTAATTTATAGACAGAATTATTAAGTGAATTACCCTATCTGCTTGAGAATGCATAAGAAGAATGAAGCCTGCTAAGCAGATACAAGGATAATCGAGAGATCCGAAGTATAAAACATATTTCCAGAGAAGGGTAGTGTGCCATATGGTATTAACAGTGAATTTAATGGACTCCAGAAGCAAAGAGAAACATAAAATAGCCAAGAATACGTTTTATAGTCAGGTTTTTCTCTGCATTTAAATCTAACCCTTAATTACCCTCCTTACCAAGACTACACCTTCATCAGTGATGGAACTTGGTGGAGGAGCATTTGACTAGCCTGTGCATGTCCCTGGAAACAAACTCCCATGACCAAAAAGAATCTACAACGTTATACTATAATTTTTTAAATTATTTTCTCATATTAGTTCATCTTCTCAGAATACTGGGTTTAAGTGCCTCAAGTTCTTCTAATAACTCCCAAGGCCAAGAATTCAATCATTACTACCTCTTGGCCAAAACTTCTACACACTACTTCCAGTAAACTCTTTTCAGTGTTATTTTACCAGTCTATATATAGTTTTAATTGTTTTTTTTAATGTTACATGCCAGCTTCTTTTGCTCATTTTTAAATTTCCAGAGTTCAGTAATTTCCTTGAATCCATAGGTTTCAAGTTTAAGTACTTGAGAAAAGACTGGAGAATGTAAGTTCTATAAAGATGTTTCTGTGTTCTATTTTCGACATTTAAATAAATATGAAATTATGAGTGGCTAGTTATTGTTTTGAAAGGCAGAAAAGGAATTTTTATTGTTCTCCATTTGCAAGTTGCTGTCTATATGCATGGACCTGCAAGACATTGTGTATTTGTGCAGACACAGGAAGAAGAATGTAATGACTTATAACCTAGCTTGGATGGCCCTAAACTTGTAAATGTCTGCTTGGTTATTGGCAAGCCTGTAATGAAAATTTCAACAAAATGGTGTTTTTAGACCTTTAAAGGTATGTTGAATACAATAGAAAACATCAATTTTATTTAAGATGAGAGTTTTGTGAATAGTCAGGGAACTCTTCTTATGAAGGTAATATCTGAACCTATATATCTTTTTTCTTTTCTTTTTGAGATTATAAGATAATTAAGTCATTTCTCCCTTCCTTTTCCTCCCTCAAAGCCCTCCCATATATACAGTTTTCAATTCATGGCCTTGTGGTTCATTGTTATTGCATGCATAAAGGCATACATAAGCCTCATATTCCTAAATGTAACCTGCTCAGTCTGTATAATACTTCTTGTACATATGTTTTCAAGCCTGACCACTTAGTGCTGGATTACTAGTTGGTGTTCTTTTCCCTAACGAAGACTAGTTCTTCTGCTCTTAGGATTTCTCAGTTGCATGAAGTCTTGGGGTGTTTTCCCCATCCAGTTTGAAATGTCTATTGTCATCCTTACTCAGCTCTTGATTAGGTGAACATCATAATAATACTTTATTATATTGCTTATAAAATACAAAAGTCAGAATCAAGTTTCTAGTCCAGAAATACTTCTCTTAGAACAATAAAAGCAAAAGAGTTAAAATGAAAAGTGTGTAGTGTGTTTGAGAAGGAAAAAGAAAGGCAACTATGTCTAATGCCTAAAACTGACATAAAATACTGATTTAATTGAAAAAAAAATAGTAACTAGCAATCATAATGCAGACACTGCCTAAAATCCAGGAACTGAAAGAAGCAGCCTTGTAAATCCTATCCACCTCCAATGTCTACCATTTGTCTGCTTAGCGAATACAAATTATGAACGCATCCACAGTCGAACAACTGATGATATTCAAGTTGTACTCTTCTTGTATTTAGCATATCCCTTGAACCCAAAAATCCTCACATCAACATTTTTCGTTTCCTCGTAGATATGGTGCCAAACCCTATTAATATTATACACACATTATTCAGACTCTATTCCAGGTTGCTGTTATTAGCTTTGTGGCCCTGAGGCTCTGTTACAGACAAGCCCGAAATACATAAATTGCAAGGTAAGGATTTGATTGCAATTATCACCGTGCGCTGCCCAGGAGAAACGCTGGGTGTGCTATCTACAATATACTTCATTATGCCTAAACATCATTTTTGAGTATTGTTCTTGACTGGAAAGGGCCTGAAATAGGTTTCTTTGGTGTCTAGTGTCTATTCTTTAGAGAAATCTATTGCATAATAAGGGTGGAGGTTGTGGCTGAGTGACAATGTATAGGTACTTGGATTCGCACGTATAGATGCACTTATAAATACAACCGGAGAGCATCATCCAGAGTGTATACTCCATCAACGTTTCTGTCTTATCAGACCCTGAAGTCCTCAACGACATGAAGCCAGCAGGCACTGTTCTGCTCCTGATCTGCCTGACCTGTCTGCTCCTCTCTGCAGGTGAGTGCATAACAATGCAGCAGACTTCTGGGCCAGACTGACTGATGCCAGCAATTGGATTCCAGTGTTGTTTTCTATGATGATGATAACGATGGTGAATGATGGCCTTTCCGTTTCGGTGGAATTTTAGTGAAAAATAAGCTATTTTAACTTTTACTATAGTTCTCTGCTTAAAGCACTTTTCTTCATTTCCAAAATCAGTTTCTTGCTGTCTAGGACGAGAAGGCTAGTTTTAGGTTTCATAGGCTCCCAAAGTCCGACTTTGGAACTGTAGCCCATTTGCATTGCTATGTGTGGGCCACCAAAAAAGACATTTGGTTAAAATTAACCTTCCATCCTTAGGGGAACTTTGATATCGACACGAGAAATTCTCCTAAAACATCTTCTTTAAGAAATTCTTATTTAATATGCTTCAACTATAAGCATTCTTCCGGGATATGGCATAAAAAATCGGAGTCATTCTTTTTTTTACCCTCTAAACTAACAAAGTAAAGAGAGAATTAGAGAAAGAGGAACAGAAAGGGAGAAGGAGCAAAGAAGTGGGAGACACAGAACATTGCGATGATGTTGGAGAGTAGAGAGCCCAGGGCTGACAGTCCAAGACTTGTTTCCAATGTTCATTCTCCTACCACCCCTATACATACTGCATATGTAAATCCAGTGCTCTGCCTGCTAGTTTGTCTGATGTTAATGGTAGAAAGGAAGCTCACATGAACGGATATATCTTTCAACCACAACAATAAAATGCTACCTAGCACATGGGCTTTAGATCCTAGCAAGTCTAGATTTTATTCCTTATTCTGCCATTTATAAATATAAGTATTAATACTTAGCCAAATACTTGTCCCAATACTCCATTTCCTTACTTTGTTTGCTGGTTATTTTTGTTGTTATTGTTTGTTTTGTTTTCTGCTTGTGGCTTTTTCATTGTTTTTTTTTGGGGGGGGGTTGGATTATTTTGGTTTTTTTTTTTTTTTTTGAGACAGGGTCTAATTGTGCAGGCCTTGCTGGTCTGGCATTTGCTAGGTAGACCAAGATTTGAATTCTCAGTGGTCCACCTGTTTCCTCAGCTCTGGAATTAAAAGCATGTACAATCATTCACAGCCTTCCTCAGCTTTAAAAATAGGATTGTTATATGAGTTGATCCATATAAGATTTAATGCAGTACTTAAATGTATAATTCCCACAATAGAAGGAGCTATGCTAAATCAAAATTGACAAATTACAATTATTCATATTGAATTTATTTAAAATTTATTTAGTGTTTTTGTTATATCACTATCCTTTCCAAACTTTTAATTCAGAGATTTCCAAGTAAATATATACCCGTATTCAACAAAGAATAGCTCAAGACTTTTTCTTCATTTCTCCATGGAGAGGCTTGCTATCTGATAAATCAAAATGTGGAAAACTTAATTGCATAAAAGTACATAAAGCGCAAACATAATGAGAGCAATGTTGTCCTAACCATGCATAGGACAACCTACCTCTGGCAGTTAACTCCTATGAAGTTAACAAGCCGTGTTCCTCAGTGTAGTTCTCCATCCACAAAGCAAAATGGAGGTGAGAGGAGATGACTGTGATCAGCTGCAGCTAGAAAATGCAGTCGTCATGTGTGACTTATTGGCGTCTGTTCTTTCCCTGCAGATGCTGTGAGCCAAGGAGGTTTTCAGGTATGTGCCTCTGGTTCCTTCTGTAGCCATTTCCCCAGCAAGTGCACCACATAGCCCAGAGAAGAGGTGGAAGGAAGCCAATCAAACTGCTAACAAGAAACGCTGCCGTTCTAGGGGTTTTGCTCTCTTTTCAGTGTATTTTCACTTTCATAACAGAACATAAGTATGCTTCAAGGAATTTTGAGGTATGTAACGCTGTTTCTCCATTCTGTAAGAAATGAAATAAAAAAAAATATTTCATTTAATTTACAGGCTTTTTGCAGAAACTATGAGAAGACACTGGGTACTGATGCAAAATCATGCCCCAAGATCCACAAACCAGTGTGTGGCACTGATGGAAAAACTTACCAAAACCGCTGTGAATTCTGCCGAACAGCCATGTGAGCAAATGGGCCTCTGATATCATGATGTTCTTGGTTGGGTCCAGTGGCATAGGCGTCTATGAATAGTTTATTAATAATTTACTGTTTCATTAGAGTTAATTGTATATGAAATAAAGTAATATGATTGTCTCCCAATCTTAAACCTAGAAAACTAATCTTTGCCTCCTTTACTCAGCCTAGAATTAACCCATTTCTATTGCACTTTATCTCTGAACAGCATTTCTTTTCTTTCAGGGAAAGAAGTTTTGGAAAACTTGGTTTCAAACATGAAGGGAAATGCTGATTCTTTTGCACAACAACGGGTGCACCTCTGGATTAATTTTTACATTAAGATGTGTATTCTGTATTGCCCAATCTCCATGGCAATGTGCTTGCGGCCAGTTATTATGCACAAGACAAAATTTTAATAAAGTTATATCAGTAACATTTCTAAACCAATGCTTTGTTTCAGATAATGAAAGTGCCTCTAAATAATTAAGTTAGGTGGACTGTTACACAATTCAATATGAAATAAGAAACTTGAAAACTAAACAGAATATTACTATACTTGCCTGACCCAGATCTGCCCAATCACAGCTCAGTTCTTCAGTAGCTATGCAGAATGTCTGAAGAAAATCAAATTGGTGAAGAACATCTATGTATCTGACACATGATATATTGGAATAGTGGCTTTTCATAAAGAGTATGTTTAGTTCCATAAAGTCTCAATAAAAGCAATGAGGTCATAAAGTGATAAAAGATGGTTATTTGCCCAAAGACGGCAGGGAAGCAGAAGTGGGGAGGGTTCTGGATGCACACTGGAGCATTGGACTAAGCTCTCAAGGTCCCAATGGGGAGCAGAAGGAGGGAGAACATGAGCAAGGAAGTCGGGACCACGAGGGGTGCACCCACCCACTGAGACAGTGGAGCTGATCTAGTGGGAGCTCACCAAGGCCAGCTGGATTGTGACTGAAAAACCATGCAATAAAACCGGACTCTTTGAACATGGCGGACAATGAGGGCTGATGAGAAGCCAAAGACGGGGTTTTGATCCTACTTCATGTTCTGGCTTTGTGGGAGCCTAGCCAGTTTGAATGTTCACCTTCCTAGACCTGGATGGAGGGGCAAGGACCTTGGACTTTCCACAGGGCAGGGAACCCTGACTGCTCTTTGGATTGGAGAAGAAGGGGAAGAGGAGAGGGGGGAAGAGGAGAAGAGTGGGAGGAGGGGGAGGGAAATGGGAGGCTGGGAGGAGGTGGGAATTTTTTTTCTTTTCTTTCAATAAATAAATAAATAAATAAATGAAAGTGGAATAAAAATGTAAATAAAACCATCACACACCAAAAAAATCCAATAAAAAAATTACTCCATTTAATATTTCTAGAAATAATTACTCAGTGTCTATAATATACCAGATGTCATTCCAATAAAAGGCAAAGACAAGATTCCTACTTTGAAGAACCATATAACTTACTCGGTGGACAAGACTATGAGTTAAATATGTTTTTAGTTATTAAAAAATGTAAAAGGAAATGAAATAGAGGCACATGGCAGAGATAACTGAAGGAGTGTTTTGAGAAAAAGATTGCTTGAAACTGATTCTTTGGAGCGGATATTGAAGAATGAAAAAATAGAGAGAAGGCATTTCAAGTAGAGAAAATAAAAATACAAAACAAATGTAAGTAAAATAAGATTGGCAAAATGACATGGGTGAGGATAGCCACACAAAATCTGAAACATTGCTTCACTGCAAGAACCTATGAATATATACTAAGAAACAATTCACGGAAGACATGTTGTTTTGGTAGACCCATGATATAAAAGAAGTTTGCTGAGTTAAGAATGAGGAAAAGTTTTGCGGAAAGAAATGATAGTTGTGAAGTCTGAATTTGAGTAAACATAAATAAGATACAGACTTGGTCAGAGTACTTCCTCATAAATAGATAGATAGATAGATAGATAGATAGATAGATAGATAGATAGATACATACATACATACATACATACATACATACATACATACATAGATTCATGTTTCCGGGAGCAGACATGTCTCACTGTCATAAAATACCATAGCTTATTAAACATCATAAATGTGATTTTATGTTAGTTTCTGAAGCATTTGAAGATCACTTAATTAAAATACATGTTTAACCTTGAAAACATGCTTACCTAGAGTCCTGACTAAAATAGTCTTTGAGGCAAGATTATCTCAACTATCAACCTTAAAGTTGTTCTGAATACAGGACTCTGAGGAGACTATTTCAGAGACATTCTGAGAGACTACATCACGTGGGCCACCCATCATTTTTATTGGTGTCTGGTTCCCTTGCTCTGAAAACACACAAATTTACAAGATGACATACATGTTTGCATTAATACAAGTATGGACTGTGAGTTGTACACAAGCTAGCCAAAAAATTATTTTCTGTTTTGTGTTTAAGCAAGTAAAAGACATCTGTAAACTTTATTAGTTTTTTGGGGAATGTATAAGGCTTCTATCCACGGCATATGGGAAAATGGCATGTAATAAGTCATGAAGACTCAGTAGGCAACAAGATTGATCATGTCTCCTCGAATCTCAGAGTTGTTCCTATGCCAAGGGATTACCATATTTCACCTTACAGTTTTTTCTAGATTTATTTCTTTAGTCAAAATTTTCAGGGGGTCTCCCCCAAACAAACCTGGTCTCTATTAATTTTGAAGCCAGTCTTTCATTTCCTCTGGAAACAAAAGCAGGTCCTCTCCCCCAATGCAATGTATTTTTTGAATTCTATTTTAAAGTAAAGGCATCCCTAAAGTAGCTAGGGCTGTTTAATGCAGCAATTCCTTTTCAGTCCCATGTATCTTAGCAGCTACTGTTTACTGATCATCATCCAAAAAATCCAAAGTCAACAAAACACCTTACAAAATCCAGACTCCCTGTGTATTTCTCATCTTATGTGACTTATTCTTTTTATATTACTTTACTCTTTCTTTAAAGACTTTACTTAATTATTTATGAACTTTTCTCCTATGACTGCTTATACCTTTTTACCTTTTTTCTTATGCACCTATTCACACTGTGACCTGTTTAGAGATTTTTTTTTAAATCTGGACATGTTTTACTGTGTGTCTGTAGCATTCTCTGACCCCATGTGTCAAATATTAAACTGCTAAGCAGCAGCCAGGGCTTTCACCTTGCTTCTTTGGTGGTTGGCTCTCTCCCTTCCTTGGATCATGAGAGGCACACCTTCCTTCAGCCCCTGACCCTAGCAGAGGGCAACTAGAAGTTGCTTCTAACTGAGAGATGCCTTTAACCGTCCCAGCTCTAGGAAGTTGGTGCCTGTACAGTGGCAGCATTTTTTACTTAGCTTGTTGTTTCTACTTAGCACACCTTCTGTTCATGTGCTCTACTACACAGCTACACCCATCCTCATTTTTGTTGTTGTTTTCGAACTTTCTCAGGCTCTATGTGGACATGTGGGCCCCACCTTGGGTACCATTTATAATTAGAATTTTCTTTGGGCCACGAACCAGCTCCCAAATAAAGACATGGAAACTTATTGTTACTTATGAATGCTTGGTCTCAGTTCCTAAAGTCTATTTATTTATAGAATGTACAACAGGCTACTGTGAAATATTATCAGCCCACTGTGACAAAGAATATGTAAAAAAAAACTATTTGACAAAAGCATTGTAGGCATGTGGGTGGTCAAATTGAAAAAAAAAAAAAAACTTTGATTCTTTGAATGCTTTCTATGTGCCAGATGTTGTTTTAAGAATTTTAGAGATCTTAACTCTTAGGTTCATGTAAATAAACAAGTAATTAGGTAGGTAGGTGGATAGATAGATAGATAGATAGATAGATAGATAGATAGATAGATAGATTATAGATGATAGATAACAGATAAGTAGATTTTAAAAAGAAAAAATGGGCATTTTATTTGTTTATGTTGGCTCCAATAGTTTTTGGAAGCCTTAGCTCCTGATCAACTGGCCTTGTTGCTTTGGTTCTGGGTTTGTAAGTAAACGGAGAATCAGTGTATCAGCACATGGCAGAGGAAGCCCATTTACCCTGTGGCCAGGAATAACAGAGAAGAGACTGCTATCCCATAGCACCATTGCAAGGCATGTCTTCAGTGTCCTAAGGCCCTCTTGGCCCTGTATGTTATACATCCACCACCTCTCAAATGGTGCCATTGGCTGGAGACCAGTCATTTAACACATGGGATCCTCAGAATAATCCAAATATAAACAATTGCACGGTCTACATGGCTCTTCAAGCAATCCAATATAGTCAACCAGAAACCTAGACCATTAAAATTTCCTGTGTTTTAGTTTCTAATACTTTTATAGTTTTACAATTGCATTTAAATCTGTTATTCTTGAGTTGTATGAAAGATTGTGCTTATATTAATTGTTTTGCATATAGAAATCTTATTTCAACTCCATTTGTTCAAATAACAGTGTACGGTCCATTATATTGTCATTATTATCTTGCCTAAGTTCAGTTGGTTATAATTCTGTGACTCTGCTTACAAATTCTGTATTCTGTTCCATGGCTTTCTTTATCTAGTCCCTTGTCAGTATCAGACTATCTTGGTTATATAGCATAGGATAAGTAATGTAGCATTTGATTTATGTAATGTAGGTCTTCTGTCCTTTTCTTGGCCATAGATACTTTGAAAATATGATGGAATTTATGAATTTGAGTTTTGAAGATTTAGAAACAAACAAAATATTTTTTAAAAAATAATAATATATTTTGTTTGTATACATGTAAGAATGGTAATTAAGAGATTGTTAGTTTTGGAGAAGAACGTGGGCACAGTTGGATGAGGCATGGAAGGACAGAGTGATAGAGATGCAGTGCTCATGTATGAAGTTCTCAAAAACTATCAAATAAAAGATGCCACAATAAGTAGTATTCGTATAACTATCTTGATCCAATGTCGATAGTCAATGCCACATCAAGCTTAGTGGATTACAACAAGCACACATTCAAACTTTCACAGTTCTGTGGCTTTTGAAGGCATGACTATACTAGAAGGAACATTTGTCTTCATACACTATTGTCATAACAGGATATTCAACTGAATTACAAGATGGCTTCAGTCATGTGACCGGTATTTTAGCTCACATGAGGATCTTTCATTTCATCTAATATTCCCAGGCCTCATAAGGCTTAGACCAAAGCTTACCATTCCTCCATACCTAGTGCCTCCTATTGTAAGGAATGTGACAATAGCTCAAATTTCAGGAAGAGGGGGTAGATTCTTGTTCTGTAGAAGAACAGAAATATGTAAGGATATATTGATGCTGACCTTTGTAACATGGTTCTAAAGATATGCTTTTTCTTCAAAATATAAACCTAACTCTGAGTGGCTACTATATAGAATGTGATTAGAATCAAGGCTTAAGTAACAGGTTAACAAAAAAATTAAAAAAAAACTAATGACTGTGTGTTTAATTTCTCTTAAATATGAAGATGCGACAAAAGTCAAAACTAATGTTATTCTTAAAGGGGTAAATAGAGGTGAACTAGTTGGTTAGAAAGAGATTAAACTTCATTTACTATCCCCAAATTTACAGACACATACAACAAAAGATCTTCATGTAATAGAAGTCTTGGGAAGAAGACTTCTCTTGTAACCAGAGTACTTCATGATTATTTTAATTATACTCTATTTTGTATTTTATTGGTGTTTCTTCATTTCATATGGGTTCAACTAAAATGAAGTCAGCAAAGACATGTGTCTACTTTCCTCCAATGCTTATGCTAACAGAATAACATTGGCTGGCGTTAGTGGAACACGGTTCTGTGTCAGATAAATGTGTAACCCCAATAAATAATGATGAAACTGAACGCAACTGAATTTCAATTTGCATTGAAACTTCAGGTACTGGCTAAAGTAATAAACACCCACAGCAGAGAAACTATCTCAAGCAAGATTTCCATCATTTCTTCAGAGCTCAACACACTAAAACTGGTCCCTTGTGTCGACTCAGAGATTGTGTAAATTTATTAATCAGTGAATCAGCTAAGGAATTACAAGGGCCCTTGGTGCAGAGGGATTACTTAGTGGATGGCCTTTAGCCTTTCTGGATTCTGTAGTTGATAAGATTGGTTAACTAACTGGCAAGCTTCTCTCTGACAACTTTAACAACACAACAGGATGCTGCATTTAGCAGGGACTGTCTCTCTTAGAAAAGTTATACTCCAAGACCAGAGTAAATGTTTTCCTTTTCTATCTGGACCCAGAGAGACATACTGTTTTTGTATCACGATAGTCTAAACAATGTGATTGAACCCCCTTTTTTTTCACTTCTTCGGTGTTCAAACTCTAGAACTATTCTGAGCGTCACAAAAATTAAACTGGACACTTGTTTTTCTCTCCCTGGGAAAGAACAAGTGAATACAAAAAGAGAAAATTATTGGAGAGTTAATAGCTTCTCCACTCTTGGGTGTGTGGCAAATGGCCTGATATTTAATCAAGTAATCTGGATATTGAAAGTCCACTGCAGAAACCAACTCGCCTCCCTCCCTTCAAAGCACTTTTGAAAAAGGAGGGCAATGCTGGCACAGTGCCAGCAGGCAGCAGGCATTGTCCGGTCCTGCTCCAGCTTTGTCCCACTCCATTTACAAAGCAGGCTCGTGGGCACAGCCATGTGGATTTCAAGTGCCGGCAAAGTATTAAATTGACATAATTCAATCCAGGTAATCAGGATTTGAAATGATTATTGATAGCAGGAAATTGTGTTTTCTATTTTCCCACCTCCAGAGTAAATCCATTTTAATCCTAACTCTAGCTCATTTTATAGACGGAGAAGTAAAGAGAAAATCAAGACAGAATAACAATAAAGATGCTACGAAACAAAGGCATTTCCTTTCCAAAACACAGCTAAGTGTCTAGAGAAACTCAATTCCTAGATTGACTTCTAAACATGATTTTTTGACAGGATACTAGGACAATTGCATTTTGTTTAAACAGTTGCCTCTGTAGTACCTCATGCTACACCTGCTTTTCAACCCCGGGGTAATTGACATCTCAAAGCAACACACATTGTAAGCAGCATCCAACACTTGTAAGTCAGGACTTTATAATGATAGTTAAAATCACCTGAGATTCTCCTTTGAATCCAAAGAGTTTGCATCAAAACCACATTTAAAGGCATTGTTGCTTTCACAGAATAATTGTTCTTGGGTACGTGTGCTTCATTTTACTACAGGGAGATTTGTGATGAGTTTCCTTCAATGTTTTAGATAGCAAAAGCACACCTATACACAAACACTTCACCTACAGCACACCACACACGTACACATACATCAAATCCACACACAGAGACACACACTTGAACACAGAGAATTAGACACAGACACACACACATGTGCACACACACACACACACACACACACACACACACACACGGCATTCCAAGCCTATTACATTTGGTTACTCATATATGCATGTGTTTAGAACTGAGCTCTTGGATTAGATAACCTATCAAGTGGTTGTTCCTGAAGGACACTGATTCTCCCAGTCTTCACAGCTATTTAATTTTCCGAGCTCTTCATCTTGGTTGTGGGCTTTGTGAGATTTCCTCCATCCATATTGCTATGCAAACTCTTTTTGTCATTGTCTGCATAACAATGATGTTAAGATTTCATGACTTCCTGCCATGTGTAGAAGACACAATTTCACAGCAAGCTTTTTGTTTTTCTGGCTCTTATAATATTCCAATACTCTTCATAATGTCCCCTGAGCCTCAAATGTAAGGATTGTAATGCAAATATGTAAACTGGGACTTGGAACCCCATGATCAGTAGTTTACTGCATTTGGACTAGTTGCAGATTTCTGTGATATTTTCTATTAGCTGCAGAATAAAACATCCTTATGATGGCAAAAACCATCCACCTACATCATGCTATTTGATGTCTAGGTGTCATATTATCAAACATATCTTTTGGACCTGCTCTAGATAATTTGAATTTCTTACATGGAGCCTTCAACCATGAAGACAATATTGCAGTGTGTTATAATACTAAGTTTAAAATCAAGTGCACCTCCCGAGGTGCTTTTCACATAAGCATCTGTATGGTGCTATAACTTGAGAAGAAAAGGCCACAGTGTAATGTTATTCCCCTACCATGAACTCTATTGTCTCCTGCTAACTCATAAAAACACATTACATGTCATCATTCCCTACTGAATGCATTCATAACTTACTAATGACCAATAGCTGATGCATTTAACTTGATTTTAATATGTAATTTGAGGTAAATGATTGGTATAAATTTCAGTTGAGGGAAAATGCCTTGAAGGTCCCCATCATAGACATATAAACTTGTTGAGTGAATAGCAACACCACCTGACAATAAGCCATTCCTTAGCAATAAAGAAATGAACAATAAATTCAACCCTTCCCCAGGTGTGTCTCCCCATTTTCATCCAGGGAGAAGATAATTCGACAGACGCATATTAAAGTTTGGATATTTATGGGAGTTTGGGGTGTGAGGCTCAAATTCAAGAAACACCTTCCTCTGTGAAAGTTTACTGTGGAATTTTCGAGACAGTGCTGAACAGTATTTAGCAATAAGGGTGGAGAATTTTTCAAATATATAACATGGTGGTCATGAGCGTGGTTTACTTAGAAAGGAGCTACAGAAGAATTACTTCCGCTGTCCAACAGCCAAGTCTGAATCTCCGGGCTCTGTCATGGGGGGGTTGACGTTCCTTCCCTTCATGTTCCTGGTTGTGTTTTCAGGTAAGAAAGTTGTGTCTGGTGTCTTTCTTTCCAACTCTCTAAGGACAGAGTTCAAATATTTGAGGATTGAGGTGATGCTATATCAGAATCAAACAACAAAAATGGCAAAGATGATTTCAGAACGATAAAGACCTAGAGGCATAAAATGGTGACTGGGTACAAGAATGGAAGACTTGTGGTCGGACAGAAGTATGAATAAGAGGTTAGAAAAGGCTTAGAGTACAAAGGTACTGTCAATCAAAAAATGTTATATAAGAGCATAAAATTCAATTTCATATCTTGCAAGAGAAGGGTGGTGTGCTGTGAGCCAATGTTCTGTGATTAGATTTTAATTTTATTTTAATCTTGAATTTGTATATTTACATAAATTGCTTAAGGTGTTTGAGTGTCTTATAAGTAAAATAGAAATAATTTGTTTCCCCTTTTTCTTTAGAAATTGCAAAGGTGGTTACATCAGTTGACATTATTTGAACTCTTTGTAGGTGACAAATACTGCTATACTTTCTAGTTTATACTTTAATATAGGTGGGGTTTTTTTTTTTTGGTTTTTCAAGACAGGGTTTGTTTTAAAAGATTTGGTTTGGTATGGTTTTTCATTTCCACTTCTGATTTTATGACCTCTACTCTATGCCAATGTTAGACTTTCACCCCTTCCTCTTCTTCACCCCCCCAAATCCACATCAGCACCACTTTTTGCTGACATATCCATGCTACCTAGTCTCTCATTCATTTTGTTTTGTGTGTTGTAGAACTGACTGTATGACTATGCTGTCCTATTTACATATTTGTATTCATTGACAGATATCTCAGAATCATGGTCTTTTTTTGTATCTTTAACTCAAATTATAGTCCTGGCACAGTAAGGGGCTCTTTAAACATAAACATTTCCTCTAATTGGATGAATGACTATATTACAATCATGATTCCCCCCCCCATACTCTATCAGCATCATTCAGAATGCTGCCGGCTGCTCAGAGTTCTGCCTAGACAAAGTTGTGTCTGCCAGCCAGTATACCAGCATGCTCAACACCATTGCCAATACATTCAGTTATGTTTAAAGTGTGTGAGATTCGAAGGTGTATACTTTTAAAGATATCAAGCAGCGAAATTTAAAATTAAAATAAGACCCTGAGTAGAAATTGGAAACCATCTACCTCAAGATGATTTTAAGTTGTGTACCATGAGCAGAGAGTTACCCAGGAAAACAAAGTAACATTGAAGAAAATCTTAGAAGAAACCTCAAGATAAAAAAGAAGAAAGGTGACTGCTATCAAGAACAAGATGAGACAAAAGGAACACTTTTATTAACAAAAGATGTGACCCAGAAGATTGCCATTTTGCTAAGCTGCAAAATATTAACTTTTGCTTATTGTTTTTTGACACTAACACTGGGGGACCATAATCTGAAAATATAAAAAAATATAAGTGATATTTGAATTGCCAGAATAAATTGAAAACATGGAATACATTAGTTTTAGAACATAAGTTTTTTAATTTTATTGAGCTCTACATTTTACTCTGCTCCCCTCCCTACCTCTCCTTTCTCCTTCAACCCTCACCCAAGGTCCCCATGCTCCCAATTTACTCAGGAGATCTTGTCTTTTTCTACTTCCCATACATACATCTATGTATGTCTCTCTTGGGGTTCTCATTGTTGTCTAGGTTCTCTGGGATTGTCATTTGTGGGCTGGTTTTCTTTGCTTTATTGTTTAAAAACCATTTATGAGTGAGTATATGTGATAATTGTCTCTCTGTATCTGGGTTACGTCACTCAAAATGATGTTTTCTAGTTTCATCCATTGTGTAAATGTACCACATTTTCCTTATCCATTCTTTGTTCGAAGGGCTATGACAAACAATGCTGCTATGAACATAGTTGAGCACATGTCCTTGTGGAACGATTGAGCATTCTTTGGATATATACCCAAAAGTAGTATTTCTGGGTCTTGAGAAAGGTTGTTTCCTAATTTTCTGAGAAATCGCCTCACTGACATCCAAAAGGGCTGTACCAGCTTGCATTTCCACCAGCAATGCAGAAGTATTCCCTTTTCCCAACAACCTCTTCAGAATAAGTTGTCATCAGTGTTTTTGATCTTGGCCATTCTTATGGGTGTAAGATGGAATCTCAGAGTTGTTTTCTCTGATGACTAAGGATGTTGAACATTTCCTTAAGTGTCTTTCAGTCATTTTAGATTCCTCTGTTGAGAGTTCTCTGTTTAGGTCTGTACTCCATTTTTTATTAGTTTATTTTTTCTTTTGATGACAAAGTTTTAAGAATCTACTGCTGCTCCTCGTCTAGACCAGTATAACAATCTCTATCTGAACTCAACTTTTTCTTATGCCCACAGGAAGTATAGCTCTCATCCCAGATCAGGCTTTATTTTTTTTTTCAGCAGAAAGAAAGAGGTCATTACATAAAACTACAACTGATCTAAGTGACAAAGAGATCAACTGACCATGGGGTTCCCTCCTCCAAGCAGCATTTGTAACACAAGCCTTGAACTTCTATGCTCAGGGAACATCCTGGGAGAGAGGCAGAAAGAGTATAAGAGCCAGAGGACTAGGACAGTTGCTGGAAAATAGACTTTACTGGGGGAAAATGACAAAGAAAAAAGATATTATGATGGGGAAGAGTGGTTCTGGGAGGATTAGGAAGGGGGAGTTGGGGCTGAACATGACCAAGATACATTGTGTGAAATTTTCTAAGTCTTAGTTTAAAATTATACTTTGAATAGGTGTAATATAATACCTTAGGATAAACTTAATAAAGGAAATGAAAGACCTTTACAATAAACATTTAAGACACTGAACAAATAATTTAAAGAGAATTCTAAAAGATGGTAAAATCTTCCATGTTCATAAATTGGCAGAATCAATATTGTAAAAATGACTGCATGGATTAGCTTAACCTACAGGTTCAATGCAATTCTGATTAATATTCCAATGACATCCTTCAAAGAAACAGAACATTAATGCTGAAATTTATATAAAAACAAATAAATAAAAATATATCCCAAATAGCCAAAGCCTTGTTAATAAAAGATGAGCTCAATTGGAAGTGTCAAAATTTTTGTTCTCTTAGAGCCATTGTAAAAATAAATAAATACATAAAAAATAAAGAAAGGATACATACAAAAATACACGTAGTATCTATCATTTTCTATAGTTTAACAAAAAATAATATAACCAACACTATAATTGATGTTGGGAGTTTTGCTTAGAGGCAAATAATGCTTTCCCTGCAGGCTGGAAGAGACTTTGTTCTTAGAAAATTGATAATCAGTCATAAAATGTATTCTATGATAAAACAGAAGCTTAAAATAGGTACTGAGCAGAGACTACTCTTATTTCTTATTTCTCAAGAAAAAATGGGAAATAATGACAGAAAGGAGGCCTAGTTAAAAAGAAATCAGATAACACTATTTACAAATGAACAAGCATGCTAGATGCTATGCTATTTTGGAAATTATAACTCATTAAAGAAAAACAGTTGGAAGAACCTACATATTCAATGTGAGAGAAAAATGGGCAAATTCCTACTTGGAGTTAATTTTTAAAAATTCAAGAAGTCATATGATAATCATATCATGTGGTGAATTATTTGTTTTAAAATATTAAAATAATTCCTCTTTTATTCTTTTTCTTATTTTTTCATTTCAGTTTCTTCTACCCAGATTTTCAAACCGAGTACTATCAAGCTGGAAGAGAATCAAAAACCTTCACTTAGTCTAGAGACAAAAAATGAAGCTAATCCTGGGGGAGGGGAGAAACCTGATGAACAAGGAAGTAGTCTCACACCAGGCAAACCAGGAATGCTCATTCTGAAAGGACAACCAGGGTATTCCAACCAACCAGGCAAACCAGTCGGCGGTGACCAGCAAGGGAGGCCAGAAGTTCTTAAAAATCCTGGGATGCCCAGTGCTTGGATTTCCCAAGGGAAGTCAGGGGAATCAAACCAAAAAGGAACTTCACGTTCTTTTAACAAACAAGAAGAATCAGGATCACGTAGTCAACAAGGAAAGCCAGGGTCTCCTAACCAAAAAGGGAAGCCAGTATCACCTAAGAACAAAGACAAGCCAAAGTCTCTTAGCCAAAAGGTGAAGCCAACACTACCTACCAATAAAGGCAAGCCTGGGAGTTTAGAATCCTCTAGCCAAAAGGGGAAACCGGGATCCTCTAGCCAACAATGGAAGCCAAAATCTTCTAACCAACAAAGGAAACCAAGGTCTTTATATAAACAAGAAGAAAGAAAAAATGAAGATAACTTATCAAAGGATGGTACAATGAGGATTAAGGTTAGTATTGATTCTGTCTTATTCTTTAAACTTACTTAAGTCATTCTGTTTTCCAAGCCTGATAATAGTTAGCTGAATACCACAAACTAAGAACAATTTGCAATGCCACTGACCAAGCAAAATGAAAGCAACGTTAGTTTCACATTCGTCATCACTGAGGGACTTTCTGTTTTATATCATTTTTTTGTTTCTTTCTGTCCTCTCCTGTTCAAACCCTCAAACATAAACTGAATTAATGAAAAATCTCATCAACCGAGTCCATCCCTCTTGGGTTTAACTTTCACACCCATTTCAATCGCAGATGTAATCTGTAAACATGATCATTCCAAATGAAACTGGTCTGCTGTTCCTGATCAAATTTCTTCAGTGCCTCTAGTTTCCTAAAAGATGCAACTCAAAATCCCGAATGTGACTTCCAGGGATTTTCAGTGTTAGGACCCTGTTTGTCATCCAATGTCATTCCAAATGGCACTTACTCACATGGCGTCCATATCACAGAGTGCTGTGATAGTCTGCTAATATATTCCTGAGCATTTCCTGCATCGTAGAAGTTATGCTGTTTCTTTATAACTAACCATCTCTAGTTTCAACTCAATCATGAACATGGTTTAAAAACTACCATTTCATTTTAACCTCTATTCTTATAGTCTAGGATAAATGAAACACAAAAATCAGTTCTCCTGGTTTGGTCAATGGATGGAATAACAACATGCTTGATGCTTGTGAGCTGTTTTACATGAACAGGAGCATCTACATATTCGGCGCGTATCCTGTATCCTCTCCTGGGTCCTGCCTTCTTTCCCCTGTGGCTTCCTGGTTCCATCTATCTGAAAGCTTTCATATTATACTTATACCCTAGTTTGATAGAAAATGTCCTCTATCTTAACTTAAGGATAACTTTATTATTTTTTATCATGAATTACCTATTTTCATCTTCCTTTCTGGAGAAAGCTATTTGTTCTTCTTAGTGTCTCTTGGTTGCTTTAAAGTACTACTTTCCCAGAAAGAAGGCTGCCATCCTTCTTAACATTCTGAGCAGGTCGCTGAGGTCTTCAGAGCATCAAACAACTTTGGCAATTGTATAGTGCTTATAAAATGGGAGAAATAACTATCTGTTTTTTTTTAATTTATATATTTCCCTCCCCCTTCCCCAGTCCCAGTCAAATCCCCCTCCCTCATCAGCCCAAAGAGCAATCAGGGTTCCCTGCCCTGTGGGAAGTCCAGGCACCACCCACCTCCGTCCAGGTCTAGTAAGGTGAGCATCCAAACTGCCTAGGTTCCCACAAAGTCAGTTCGTGCAGTAGGATCAAAAACCCATTGCCATTGTTCTTGAGTTCTCAGTAGTCCTCCTTGTCCGCTATGTTCAGCGAGACCGGTTTTATCCCGGGCTTTTTTCAGACCCAGGCCAGCTGGCCTTGGTGAGTTCCAAATAGAACATCCCCATTGTCTCAGTGTGTGGGTACACCCCTCGAAGTCCTGAGTTCCTTGATAGTGCTCTCTCTCCTTCTGCTCCTGATTTGGACCTTGAGATTTCAGTCCAGTGCTCCAATGTGGGTCTCTGTCTCTGTCTCCTTTCATCGCCTGATGAAGGTTAATATTCAGGAGGATGCCTATGTGTTTTTATGTTTTTCTTTGGGTTCTCCTTCTTATTTAGCTTCTCTAAGATCAAGAATTATAGGCTCAATGCCCTTTATTTATGGCTAGAAACCAAATATGAGTGAGTACATCCCATGTTCCTCTTTTTGGGTCTGGCTTACCTCACTCAGGATAGTGTTTTCTATTTCCATCCATTTGCCTGCAAACTTCAAGAAGTCCTTGTTTTTTACTGCTGAGTAGTACTCTAATATGTATATATTCCATACTTTCTTCATCCATTCTTCAATTGAAGGACATCTAGGTTGTTTCCAGGTTCTGGCTATTACAAACAATGCTGCTATGAACATAGTAGAGCATATACTTTTGTTGTATGATAAGGCCTCTCTTGGGTATATTCGCAAGAGTGGTATTGCTGGGTCCAGGGGTAGGTTGATCCCGAATTTCCTGAGAAACCTCCACACTGCTTTCCAAAGTGGTTGCACAAGTTTGCATTCCCACCAGCAATGGATGAGTGTACCCCTTTCTCCACAGCCTCTCCAGCAAAGGCTATCATTGGTGTTTTTTATTTTCGCCATTCTGACAGGTGTAAGATGGTATCTTAAAATTGTCTTGATTTGCATTTCCCTGATCGCTAAGGAAGTTGAGCATACCTTAGGTGTCTTTTGGCCAACTATCTGTTTTATAGGCTATATATGAATAAGTCACCATCATAAGGTTATAAACTTTTGACTAAAAGTGTCTCATCATTCTTATTAATGATTGTCTTCATGGGCTAACCAAAACTGTGAAACTAATCTTCTGATGTTTAGTAATTTATACTCAAAGAAATATTGTTATGTACTACATAAAGAAATTGTGCATAATTTTATGCCTGCCTCATCTTTCCTTCACACAGAAAAAAAAAACAATAAATTTTATGCTATTTACATTTGTAAGTATGGCTTTTCCCAGACTTGCTGCTCCTTTTAGAGTTAAGATTTGTCTCTAAATCATTTAAGAGCAGGTTATGTTTTAGAAACTTTGTGGTAAATAACTACATCTTTAAGTCACTGATTAGATACTTAACACATTCATGTGTGAGGCTTAAACCTGAAAGCACTATGCTTCTACGCCTACAATTGTAAAATAGATCAAAATATATTGTTAATTCTAGACATTCACATAACCCTTTAGACCTATAGATTCAATGTAGTATATGTAAAAAGGGAATAATATGATTAACACATAATAATGCAGAATAATGCTTCTCAATAATAAATGAACAATTAATGTTTTCTTTGATCATTTTTGAATCAAACTTATCACGCTGTTTTTACCTGATGCTCTCTCCCATCTTTGCAGACTGGAAGGATGGTCAGCAAGAGCTCAGATGGTAAAGAAAGGTGCGACTCAGTTTACAAACCAGTCTGTGGTTCTGATGGAAAGACATATGGGAACTCCTGTGTATTTAAGGAAGCAAAGAGGTAATAATCTTTTTTTTCCTTTTCAGTCACAGAAAAGAGAATAATATTTTCTATGTCTAGATAATCTTCTCTCAGCAATGGTCCCAGTGATTATTTGTCAAAGAAAATATTTTAAAAAATAATATTTTCTATGTCTAGATAATCTTCTCTCAACAATGGTCCTGGCTATTATTTGTCTGAGGACATGTTTAAAACAAACCTAATTCTCTTTTAAAACTTGTAGGTGTGGGTATCTAAGGAGGCCAAAAGAGGTTGTCAGATCCCTAAAACTGGAGTTAACAGGTGGTTGTCAATCACTCAATGTCAACACTGGAAAACAAATCCTGGTCCTCTATAAGAGCAGCAAGTTCTCTTAATGACTGAGACACATCTTTAGTCCAAGATACCTAATCACTGAACTACATATTCGGCTAAGTCTTGGAGAACAGTGATTGTTAATCTGATTATATCAGGATAAAATTAACTTCTGTTGAGGATTTACCAAGCATTTTTTAATAGCTCCAATTACCACACAGTGCTTTAAGATTTGGAAGTAAAACAATAAGCAAAAACCCAGAAATTCCTAAGTATATGAGCTTTAGTGTTCAAAATATGAGAGAAGTTTAAAAAAATATCAAAAAAACACTAGGAAACCCTTGTGTTAGTTATTGTTATTTTAAAATGTTGTTTTAATTGTAATGTTACTAGAAGTGGGTTTGGTGAAGCATATGAACCATCTGGTGTTATGTCCTTCTACAAGAAAAAAAAAACTATGCCATTTAGAAATGGTAGGATATGGGCCAGGGTGATGACTCATTAGGTAAAGTTCTTACCCCCAAGACAGACAGCATGAGCGCCATCCCACGGACACACAAGGTAAGAGGAGGGGAGGTAATACTGCATACCTGTGTCATCTGACCTTTGTATATGTGTAACAGCACACATCTGACCCCAGTACACACACATAGTATATAAGTAAATAGGGCTCAACAAAGAAGATTTTAAAATTGTAACAACTAATTAGGAAAGAGTTACAAAGTAACTTTTCAGAATTTTTGAATGCTTAGCAAGTTAAGAATGTGTGTATTGTTTTCAACAGTTGTACAATCTGGGAATTACATAACTGTTACCATTGCACTACCTGCAAGAATTTGTAACTACAAAGGACCTTAGACACCAGTTCTCTCATATAAAGCACCTTGTCTAGAGAGGAGCAGTGGCTGAAGCAATGTGCATAGCTTTGCAAGACAGTGAATGGAGGCCACAGAACCCAGCAGCAAAGCCTGCTTTTCCTAGCTGATCTGGAACAGTCCCATTTTCCTTTGCGGTGCTGCCACAACAGCTGATTTCTTTCTTTTTTTTTTTTTTTTTTTTTCCTTAGGCTGAGTAGAGGGAAGTTGAGTCTCAACCATGAGGGGAAATGCTAGATGCTCATATGAACCATTATCGATAGCATCAAAAGCCAACTGCAATTCTGATTTCACAATGGATTTTCTGGCGAGTTCAAGTGTGACGCTAGCGTGGTGTTCTAAGGCTAATGGAGTCTGTATTATTTCTGAGCTTGTTCCATTCACTGCAAATAAAATCATTCCAAAATATTCTCCTGATTGCTGGAGTTTTGTGTATAAACATTCCCAAAGATTATCAGTGTCTTATCCCTCCCCTTCCCAAACTTCAAAACCTTGTGAATATGGGTCTTTCTTGTTCTTTCAATACATGAACCAACATGTTAGAATTTCAGGACTGCCTACAAAATGTAACGATTTTTCACTTTAGGAGTCTTAGTTCCAGAAATCTCTGGGGGAGTTAAAGTAACCTCAGTGAAACTATAGTCCGTGATTTGTAACAGATTTTAAATGAGAATATTATGAGCAAGTGTATGTTAAGAAATTAAGTGACCTAACTGAAGAAGATAAATTCATAAAAAAATGCACTATTGTTTAAGAAGGAACATGAACAAAACTGGACATGGTAAAATTAAAATGTAAATCAAAAACTTCTTGATCAGATGACTTCCCTAGGGAATTATACCAAGCATTTAAATGAGTATTAATGTTAATCTTTCTCAAATTCATCCAAAGAATACTAAGAGGAAAACACTTGAGAACTCACTTTATGAAGCCAGTATTACCCTGATGGCAATGGCAGTTAAAGACCCATCTACAAAAACCACAGACCAACATCTTTCGTGAGTGTTGACTCGCACAGTCCTTAGTGACATTATAGAACCCATATTCACCAGCACAGAGAAGGGATTAGGGACCCTTAAGATGGCTCAGAAAGTAAAGGTTCTTGCCACCAAGCCTGGAAATCCGCATTTGATCCTCAGGACCCATATGATGAAAAGTGAAAATGAACTTTGCAGGGTTTCCTCTGATACCTACAAATGAACCGTGGCTTACTCACACCACACACACGTACACACACATGTGTGTGCATGCACATACACAAATAAACAAACAAAAGCAGCGTAAAATATAAAACTTGTGCAACATTACCAAGAAAGGTGCTGTTGTACTGCAAGAATTTCCAACATGGAAACCAAAGTGATATGCATTTTAAGAAAAAAAAGAAAAGCATGATTATCATAGCTGACATTTTTAAAGTATGTCATGTGGTAAAATCACTCAACACAATAGATTAAAAGGTTTCTCCCATTATAAGAAAAGCAATAGTTAGCTTAATATTACTAAGAATAGAAAGCTAAGACTGTCCTACCTGATCAAAAATAAGCCAGGATGCCTCCTTTTACGAGTTCTATTAGACATAGTAACAGAAGCTCCAGGTAGATTCCTCAGGTAAGATAAGAAATGGAGCCATCCAAGTTGCACAAAGGAATGAAATTAGCCAATGCTCACAAATGACACAATTATATATCTAGAAAATACTAAGAATTCTACACGTACAAAGTGCTAACGAACATTATTCTACTCTGCAAAGCTACAGGATTCAAATTCTGTACATAAAATTTGGTTATAATTTTTCAATTTTTATTTTTTTAGGAACAAAAACAATCTTTTTTATTATTCATACCAATCCAAGTTCCCATTCCCTCCCCTCCTCCCATTTCCTCCACATAACCCCACCCAACTCCCTACCCAATCCACTCCTCAGAGAAAATAAGGCACATTGCTTCAAGGAATGTCCAAGGCCCTCCCTACTATATCTAGGCTGAGCAAGATATTCATCCAAAGAGAATAGTTTCCCAAAATGCCAGTACAAGCAGTAGGGATAAATCCTGATGCCACTGCCAGTGTTCCCCTCAGTCTTCCCAGTCATGCAACTGTCAACCACATTCAGGACTACTTTGGTCCTATGCTTGTTGCTTTCCAGTCTGGCTGGTGTTGGTAAGTTCTCATTAGCTCAAGTAAGTAGACTGTATTAGTGGGTGTACCCATCATGATCTTGACCTCTTTGCTCATATTCTCACTCCTCCTACTCTTCAACTGGACGATGGGAGCTCAGTCCAGTGATGTGATGCAGGTCTCTGCCGCTGTTTCCATCATTTGCTGGATGAAGGTTCTATGGTGATATTTAAGATATTCATCAGTCTGATTACAGGGCAAGGTGAGTTCAGGCACCCTCTCCTCTATTGCTTAGGGTCTTAACTGGGGTCATCCTTGTGGATTCTTTTTCTTTAATTTATTTATTTATTTATTAAAGATTTCTGACTCTTCCCCGCCACCGCCTCCCCTTTCCCTCCCCCTCCCCCAATCAAGTCCCCCTCCCTCGTCAGCCCAAAGAGCAATCAGGGTTCCCTGCCCTGTGGGAAGTCCAAGGACCACCCACCTCCATCCAGATCTAGTAAGGTGAGCATCCAAACTGCCTAGGCTCCCACAAAGTCAGTTCATGCAGTAGGATCAAAAACCCATTGCCATTGTTCTTGAGGTCTCAGTAGTCCTCATTGTCAACTATGTTCAGAAAGACCAGTTTTAACCCAGGCTTTTTCAGACCCAGGCCAGCTGGCCTTGGTGAGTTCCCGATAGAACATCCCCATTGTCTCAGTGTATGGGTGCACCACTAGCGGTCCTGAGTTCCTTGCTCGTGCTCTCTCTCCTTCTGCTCCTGATTTGGACCTTGAGATTTCAGTCCGGTGCTCCTATGTGGGTCTCTGTCTCTGTCTCCTTTCATCGCCTGATGAAGCATCTCTCAACCCAGATGCACTGGATACTTTTTAAATTTATCAGGGTCTTTGGTATTTTTCAGTAATGATTTGTAGTTTTGAATGGATAAGTCTTTTGCCTCGTGGGTAAAATACATTTGAGATAAGGCTTCCTTCTACAGCTCTGACTGTAATGAAACTCAAAATGTAGACAAGTCTGGCCTCAAACTCATAGATATCTTCCTGCCTCTGCCTCCCCAGTGCTGGGATTACTATGCCTATCCAGCAATTGTTTTCTTAATTTTATTTTTATATTTTATAAGGAGCATAAAAATATAACCAAGTTTGCATTTCCACCAGCAATGCATGAGTGTTCCCCTTACTCCACATCCTCCCCAGCATAAGCTATCATTGGTGTTTTTGATCTTAGCCATTCTGGCAGGTTTAAGATGATATCTCAAAGTTATTTTGATTTGCATTTCCCTGATGGATAAGGATGGTGAACATTTCCTTAATTGCCTTTAAGCCATTTGAGATTCTTCTGCTGAGAATTCTCTGTTTAGTTCTGTACCCCATTTTTTAATTGGGTTCTTTGGAATTTTGATGTCTATTTTTTGAGTTCCTTATATATTTTGGAGGTCAGATATTTATCTGATGTAGGATTGGTGAACATCTTTTCCCAGGCAGTAGGCTGCCTTTTTGTCTAATTGACTGTGTCCTTTGCTTTACAGAAGCATCTCAGTTTCAGGAGGTGCCATTTATTAATTGTTTCTCTCAGTTTTTTGTGCTACTGGGGTATTTTGTAGCTAAACTTGAACTATGAAGACCTTAGTATCTCATTGCCCTCCCATGCATAATTCACATTTCTCTATATTATTTTGGCCATCTAAGTTTGAAAAATTCATAAGGTAAATGCATCTAACCTTCTTTTTCTCTCAAACTCTTTAACACCATGGCTTTTCTGGCATCATCAGGCCTAGGGATGCCCTCATGGTCAAGGAAGTCAGATTAAAGTTTAAACTCAAGATTAAAACCTAGTCATTAAATAAAACCTAGTCTAGGTCCATCTAAGGCGGAATCCAAATTATAGAAAGTAATAGTCAATGACTGCAGTACTTGTGCTTCTATGTTTGTATAGAGTCTCTCAGAAGTTTGGAGTGAATCGTGTCTGGACTATAGTCTAGAATAAGCCTATGCTATACAACATGTATGTATATAAAATGGAAGAGATCACTAATATGCTTATTGCTATGTCTCGTACACTGTAAAGATTTGTTACTCATATAGGTTTACTAAACCACTGACTGGCCAGTAGCCATGCAGGACGTATAGGTGAGACAACCAGACTAGGAGAATTCTGGGAACATGAAAGGCAGAGACATAATCATCAGCCAGATGCAGAGGAAGCAAGATGAAAATGCCTCCCTGAAAAAAGGTACCAACCCATGTGGCTAAACATAGATAAGAATTATGGGTTAATTTAAGCTGTAGGAAATAGTGAATAATAAGCCTGAGCAATAAAGCCAAACAGTTTATAATTAATATAAGCCTCTGTGTGTTTATTCGGAACTGAATGGCCATAGGACCAGGTGGGACAAAAACTTCTGTCTACAGTTTATGTAAATGAATAAAATCCCAAAGTGCCCTCCATTAAAGAATCTATGGTTGAATCTATGTATGGTTTATTTCTAATTGTTCTATCCAATTAGACAATGGAATTAGATATATATTCTTACACATTTCCCCATTGCAATCAATGCATTTGAGTTAAAGTTATGAGCTGCCTATTAGACAATCTCTCTGTAGGAAGAAGGTTCTGTCTGTTAGCAACTCCCAAATAAACACACTGATGCTTATACTAATTATAAATGCTTGACCAATAGCTCAGGCTTATTACTAACTAGTTCTTGCTATTTGAATTAACCCATATTTCTTATTTACTCTCTGCCACATGGCTCATGGCTTGTTCCCTCATTTTCTATATGTCCTACTTACTCTGCATCTGCTAGCATCTTCCCTGATGCCACCCTTCTTCATTCCAGCATCCTTAGTTTGGTTGTCCTGCCCATACTTTCTGCCTAGTTCCCAGGCAGTCAGATTTTTACTAAACCAATTAGAATGGCAAATCTTTACAGTGGACAAAAGGATTATTCCATAGCACCTCTCTCTTTTAATCTCATAAAATAGGTTTTCTCATTAATAATTTATTACAGTTTTAGTATATAGTAGTTATTTAATACTTAAATTACTGCTTCTCATTAAAAATATTCTTAGTTATACCTAACTTTCACTCCTGTTATAAAGCAAAACAAAAACATAAAGGCTCTGGTTTTGAAAGTAGAATTTAAAAAATAAAAATCTAAGCCGTTCTTCTATTGAAGGACATATAGGTTGTTTCCAGGTTCTGGCTATTACAAATAATGCTGCTATGAACATAGTTGAACAAATGCCAATGTCATATGATAGGGCATCTCTTGGGTATATTCCCAAGAGTGGCATTGCTGGGTCCAGGGGTAGGTTGATCCCGAATTTCCTGAGAAACCGCCACACTGCTTTCCAAAGTGGTTGCACAAGTTTGCATTCCCACCAGCAATGGATGAGGGTACCCCTTTCTCCACAACCTCTCCAGCAAAGGCTATCATTGGTGTTTTTGATTTTAGCCATTCTGACAGGTATAAGATGATATCTCAAAGTTGTTTTGATTTGCATTTCCCTGATCGCTAAGGAGGTTGAGCATAACCTTAAGTGTCTTTTAGCCATTTGAATTTCTTCTGTTGAGAATTCTCTGTTCAGGTCAGTGCCCCATTTTTTAATAGGGTTAATTAGCATTTTAACGTCTAGTTTCTTGAGTTCTTTATATATTTTGGAGATCAGACCTTTGTCTGTTGGGGGGGTGGTGAGGGCTGCTGAGAAGCCAAGGACAATGCCACTGGGTTTTGGTCCTACTTCAGGTTCTGGCTTTGTGGGAGCCTAGCCAGTTTGGATGTCCACCTTCCTAGACCAGGATGGAGCTGGGAGGACTTTGGACTTTCCTCGGGGCAGGGAACCCTGACTGCCCCTCAGACTGGAGAGGGAGGGGGAGAAGAGTGGGGGGAGGGGGGAAAAGGGAGACAGGGAGAGAAATGGGAGGCGGGGAGGAGGCAGAAAAATTTTTTTTCAATAAAAAATTATATTTAAAAAAATCTAAGCCGTTCTATAAAGAAAGAAAAGGGAAAGCAAATAAAGAAGGAAAAAAAAAGACTTTTCCAGAAGATATCAAACCATTCTCTGCATAGCATCTCTCAGAAAATCAAAGAATTCAATAGAGATCAAGATGTGACATTTTAAGAACAAGGTTATATTGTTCACTGGTTGTCTTGAGTGATCCAACTTGAGATGGAACTTTTGTACTCTGTCTGTTCTTACACCACTTCTTCACATAATGTCTTGATCAACCATAGTTTTTCTGCAAGTGTAAGTGACTTACTATATTCAGTATTCTTTCAAATGATTTGTACAAGGGCTGCTTCTCCTGGTGGCAAACTAATGGTGTAAGCATCCACAAAGTGATTCAACTATGTACAGATTTCAAAGCAACTGGGAGAGGGAATCCACATAACAGGCAACATTCTTACATTTTGATTCTTTAATTTATCAAATTGTTTTTGTCATAGGAAATTATTAGTCTTCCCAAAACAAGAAATTTATTAAAAGCAAGACAACTAAGAAATAATTATTTTGTGAATTCAGAAACAAATCATGTCTTGTGTGGACTGAGTTTCTACATTCTCTGACATAAAATAAAATGATAGAAACTTTCCAAATTACATTAACTAAACAGAGACAACAGGAGAATTTGTTGCATTTTTAAATCCATTTCACAGAATCAGCACTGAAAATAATGTTTGAATTTAAGTTGGCCATTTTGGAACCTAAAAAGAAAAAGAAACAGTTAGATCATTATACTACAAGTCTTATATGAAACCCGCCAGGGTTCCTCAAAGTAAGAGTTTTTGTGTGGTGGACTAAGCATGGTAGGTTCTGTTTTCTAAAGGCAGGAACTATCTTAGTCCCACACTTTCTAGCTCTCCATTCTTTTCTGTAGACTGATGAGCACACTTGTTCAATGTGCTTCTATAAAAACAGAGATGACATGACAATGGTTTGTGAAAAACAGAAGCAGCCTTATCTATCTTAGAGTGAACTGACATCATTGCCAACCTGTCATCTAGAGAATAAATAGATTTTGACCCACTCTACTGGCTTACTCCTGATTTTCTTATTTATGCCTCACTAATGGTACCAACTCTCATTTAGAACTGTATGTTCAGCCAAGTCTTCATGAAATAGGCTTTAGAGGCTGAGTAGCCACCAAAGCAGGTTCTGTATATTTTCCAACACTGAGCTCCCTAGAGAAGTATCACTTTTGACGATACATGTAGACATCCTCTGATACTGCTCATTGGCCCTGTGATCTGTCTACTAATAACTTCTGCTGAATTTAATCCCCTTGGTTTGTCCCTCTTGCATCATCTTTCCTTCCTTTCACCATGTTCTCATTCAAATGATAGTTTTGGATCATTTCTACAAGAAGAAAACTGTTTTTATTCTGTTGTTGAACTTTAATTGGAATGGTTTAGTATTGTTTCATTAATATAGAGTCCATTGCTTATTTTGTGATCAAACAAATGCATGGATGTTCAGCTTAAGTTAAAGGTAAAAGAATGGAAATATATTCATTTATACTTTATACTGATTCGTTCCATCTTCATTTATTTTATTTTTCCTGAATGATTTGTGGTCATAACAACAAAATCTAGAAAGAATAAGTAAATGTCCCACACAGATAGAAATAAATTGATAATCTAAGTGGTGATGATACATGCATTTAACTCCAGCACTTAGGAGGCAGAGGCAGATGAATCTCTGAGTTCAAGGCCAACCTGATATACAGACTGAGTTCCAGAACACCCAGAGCTACACAGAGAAATGCATTCTTGAAAAATTGGAGTGTGTGTGTTTTTGTGTGTACATATATACACATACACATGCACATATATATTTTTTGTAATAAAGATACTATCTTGTAGAAATTAAAACCAAGAGCAAAATTGTCTTTAAACAAAACTAAACAGGGACTATGGTTTTCCTGGGTTTATTTGATATCTATATGTCTTTGTGATCATAGAGAATGATACTAAAGATATTCCACCATGAAACCCTTTTGAATGGTGATTTCGTCATATATAAATAACATTCAAATCCCACATTGTTTCAATGCATTAAGTTATTGTCAATATTGTTTTTCATGGAATTATTGACTAAGGCAAAATTATTTAAGAAGAACAAATATAAAGGATTTTTGTTTGCTTGTTTGTTTGGTTTTTACCTTGATGCAGTGCAAAAAGCTAAATAATTATCGTAGGTGTTGCCATCTGATCCACAAACAGGTAAGTAATCTTTGGTACAATCTATTCTTGTATCTCCATCAGAACAATCAGTCTATAAAAATCAGAGATATTTTTAAAAAGTAAAAACAATAGTGACAGAAATAGAAGATTTTTATCTCCCACATGCTATGAATATCCTGATGTACAAAATTTATCCAAGTTGCTTTTAGATTTGTATATCTGGATATTCTGATTTGAAAATCAGAATATGAATATGAGAATAACTCCTGAAACTTAGACAGGACTCTACAATAATTTCTTTTTTGATTAATTCATAAAAGCAGTCACACCACAAGTTCAATTCACATGTTTTTACTTTCATTTCTTTTACCCTACATTGAGCAAACATTATCTTTGACAGGACAATTGCACAATATCCCATGTAAGTATCTGGTTTTAGGCACTTCTAATGGTTCTCAAATGCTGTCTTGAATCCATACAAAAACATTAGTCGTTTTTCTTGAAGATTAACATTCTAATCTTTGTGGCCTGGGAGACTAAATGTTTCTGGCTTCCATCTGTTACCCCACCATCTTCACCTAGAACATTTTAACTCTTTTGTGGCTTTCAGGTTAAAAGCCTTTTCTATTTTGTCAAAATCCATACCACTTTTACCATGTTATATATAGTTTATTTACTCCTCGTTTTCTGATCTCCTCACTTATCAGATATTTCTTCAAACACTCTGAGCTACCACAAATTAGTATTCTCCATACTCCCTCATACCTAACACTGCACTGATAGAGAAGGCAGCATTTACAATCATGCGCTCTGATGTCATCACAAATTGAAAGGTTAAAAGTTTTGTTTTGTTTGTTTTAAATCAATACATCTTGTGTTAATCTTTTTGGTACTATAAAATATATTATGATTTGTGTAGGTTATAATCATCCAAATGGAAGCCCACCTTACATCTCTCCTCATACTTAACTTTGGAGCGTGCATCTGCAATCAGAACAGAGGGGAAAACAATAACAACAACAATAATGACTATTGGACATTTTAAATTAAAATGTGGTGTTTAATTGCAACCAAGATTCTCTATAGTCCTAGACTACATAAACACACAAGAGAGAAGTGATTAAGTTGCAATATGCAAGCATGTGTATGACTGCTATAACCTTACTGATGTCATAAACTCTAAGATACTAATGTGTGTAATTCTAGGATAGCTGTCAAAATAGATCTTTCCCTTACTTCACAGATAAGGAAGCTGAAGTTGAAAGAGAACAGTGACTAGCATGAGGTTTACATAAAGCCTTAGACTAGAACCTCAAGTAAATTCCTTACAACCAATCTAGTTTAGTACTTTTTTAAAAGTATCTTTTTTTTTTTCTATGAAATACCTTAGATTCAAAAAAACCCTCAGGATCAGCCGGGCGGTGGTGGCGCACGTCTTCAATCCCAGCACTCGGGAGGCAGAGGCAGGCGGATATCTGTGAGTTCAAGGCCAGCCTGGTCTACAAGAGCTAGTTCCAGGACAGGAACCAAAAGCTACGGAGAAACCCTGTCTCAAAAAATCCAAAAAAAAAAAAAAAAATCCTCAGGATCCTCTCAGTTTTTCCCAGTTGGTTCCTCTATTTTAGCATGGCCCAATTATTGCAGCTACTGAATGATCAAAGGTTTTTCAAGGACAAAGAAATAAATACTTACCTGAGAAAGGGCTAAACATCGACATGATTAGTAAGATAAACTTGATCACCGGAATGAAAGCCATTTGGTCCGATATCAGCTTTCAATGAAACTAGGAGAAAACAAATGGATTGAAATATCAAATCATTTAACAAATCTTACAGTTAACACTAAGTAGATGATGAAACGGTAGCACAAGGCTACTTCTCAGTCTTACCGAAGATAAAGAATGCAGCGACAGAGAGTTGAACGTTGTGTATCACGATTTGTCAAAATGACAATACACAAAGAACTTAGGAAACTGCACTAAAAAAATATAGTGATCAGCAAAAATGATAACAAGACATCCTCAGCCAACAAGAGATTAGCTGTCTGTCCCAATTTTTTAAAATAGACGACATTTTGCATCATTTTGTTAATTAGCAGTAGTTATTGGAAAGCCCATGTGGGCAGGCTCATTCCCCTTTGTTATGAATTGGTATCTCATGTTCACACAAGTACCGTATTGTATGCAGCCATACACCTAATGATGTATCATCAGGTTGTTTCCTGGTTGCAGCTTTACAAGCCAAGTGATTATACATCTCATACACAACTGTGGTATTTTTGCTCCCTCTTCAGCAGCTCAGGGGAATGGTATGGTTAACTCATTGCAGTTAAAGATTTTCCTTTTGAATTTCTACCAAATGACAACTTTTAAACGAAAGTCCAATACAACAACTTTTTCATTCCTGTTAAACATTTGAACTGTATCTAAAACGTTTTTACTTAACTAAACATCATAAAGGTTTTGGCTAAAATTTCATGAGGTTTTATACTTAGCTCTAAGATTTTTTTTAGTTAATTTCTGCATATTTTACAAATAAAAAATCCATTTTAAACACAAAGGTACTTAAAGGTTCAAGCACTATTTCCCTAATAAATTGCTCCTTTGATTGTGTCAAAATCTCTTGTACATATTCATTCAAATGATGATAATCTTGTTCTTTACTGATATCCATTGATCTAAATATTGCATTGAGGAACACATCAATGTCTTGATTATTGTAGTATATAATAAATATTAAAAATAGATGCTCTCAAAACTTTAAATCAATATGTTGCCTTTATCATTTTTTAAAATCCATGTGGATAACTGGGGTGTTTTGCCATTATATGACTTTTAGAATATGTTTGTTCATTTCTGCTATAGAAGTTTCTGTTAGTATTCTAATAGGGATTATTTTGTTCCTGTGAAAAAAAAAATTGCATCTTAACTCAAGTTTTAGTGGTCACTGAAAGTTTAAAATCCTTTGTTGCTGGGGACCATGTGACTTCTTCAGGAGACATGACCCGAGAATAGCACAAAAAAGTTCTTGTTATGTAGTCCACAGGATGATGGGGGGAAACCTGGCATATTCCCCATAGGAGGTAGGATGGTATAGAATGAAGAATGGATTGATTCAGCCTTGGCTGATGAGTTCATTGTGAGAGCTTAGAGTTGACTAGAGGTGAACATTGACCACTGGAGCTAAAATTCTCTTTCATTTTGTATGATGCTGTAACTGCAAATGCTGCTAGCTAGACACACTGTTTTACCTGTAGGTGTACCTAGCTAGGAAATTTTCTTTGTTACTTGCTATATTGCTAATGCTTCTATTATTGAAGCTATGAATCAAGTCGGTGATGATTAATGGTGCAAAGGGGGGTGGAAAGGAAAGGAGGTGAGGGAAAAAAACCAGCAACTATTTAATTATTATTAGAAACTTAAGGAAGCAGATATGATTATAAAAATTTTCATGAAAACTATTGAAACTGTACAAATAAAAACAGCTCAGGCTCGACGAGACTGCTTGTTTGAAACAGGTGGTCAGAGTTTCATCCTTACTCTGACTTCACACATCCGACCCAAGTCATCGGACCCACTGGGAATTAGAAGTTAGTCTCCCGGCACTTTGTGAGATTTATTTCATTCCTGGTTGAATAGTGCGATGCATAATGCAAAATTCTACTACAAATGACTTTAAGGTTTTAGTTTTGCTGTAACTCTCCAATATCCATACATATAGAGCAGACCAGTAATAACAGGGCACTGAACTCTCTTTCAGTTCTTTGACACACTCATCTTAGACTTTCTAAAATAATTGCGTGTTTCATTACATTTTCTACAGACATGGCAATTTTTAGTAAGAGGGAAACTACTTTTTTCTTGCATTACGAGAAATTATACTTTTCTTTCTTCTCCATGTTATTGGGTAGATAATCCATAAGAATTATAGCCAAGAAAGTAAAAAACTAAAAACAATTTTCTTGCATTTTTCTTTGGCTTAAAAGCATAATGAAAGTTTCAGAATTCTTTCAGAGTTTATTTGTCATGATTGGGTTGTTTGCTTCTTTCAGTTTCTGCGGATATTTGGCTCTATACCAACAGTAGTCCAATCCTCAACAGTAATATATATATGTATGTATATATATACATATATATATATGCACACACACACTTGGTCCATATTTTTAGATGTGTGTCAAGTGGTCTTTTATTTCCTTAGTGCATGGAAATGATTACAACTACTAACTGAATTTTGCTACTATAAATTACATGGTTTGATCTTCAAATGTTAAATACACATTGCAATGTGAAATGAATTTTACTTGTATTATATACTTAAACTGATATTTATCTTAGTTGTTTATTTCTGCATCTATGTCTGTGGTGGTTTAAAGGAGAATGAGCCCTATCTGAATCTCTTTCTCTCTGTCTGTCTCTGTCTATCTTTCTCCCTCTTTCTCTCTCAGACTACTTATGAATCAGGATGTAAACTCTCAGCCCCATAACTACCTGCCTACCACCATGCATCCTTCATGATGATGATGGACTAATCCTTTAAAACTGTGAGCAGGCACCAACTAAATGCCTTCTTTGTAAGAGCTGACTTGCTCACGGTGTCTCTTCACAGCAATAGGACAGTAATGAAACAGTATCTAAAAATCACCAGTGCAAAATTAGTGTAATTACAACTGATTATGAACGAGGTTCATAGATGAATCATAAAAAGCATTGAAAAGCACTCTCTCTTCTTCAACCAACATCCTATGGAGTTTTATATAGAATCACTGTCATTTCTTTATCAAACAATTATCAAAAAAAAATCGAATATTCTCCTGGATACTTGCACATTTCTTTCTAAGCCTACAGTTTATGCTACATCTGAGTATTCAGCATGCAGCACCCCGCAGGCTATCTACGGTACTCATATGTCAATAATCCCATCACAGCTGCTTACGCTTTCCAGGACGATAGAGACTCAAACTGGAGCCCCTCATTCTAGAAGTACTCATGCCAGACTTTCAGATGAGTTCAGTTTGGGTTCAAACCACCACTTTGTAATGCAGTGTCTTCCCAACTAAGTGAAGTTAGTACATAGAACAGTAAATTAATGCCCAGCTATAAAATGGAGCAAAGTCTAATAAAAATACAACACTGTGTGAGTGGATCCTGACCATTGTGCCATTTGATGGACAATTAAGGAAAAAGTGTAGAACGATCCCGAGAAATCACAGTAAGACCATCTCCCTCAAGTACCATCAATACTATTTGCCAACATTGCTTCATACAGTCAGTCTGAATTCACATTATTCACTGAGCACTGCCTCCCTACTGCGTATATTTCTGTAGCTTTGGAGCCTGTACTGGAACTTGCTCTGTAGACCAGGCTGGCCTTGAATTCACAGAGATCCACTTGCCTTTGCCTCCCAAGTGCTGGGATTAAAGGCATGTGCTACCACCACCCTGCAATATACTTCTTTACAATCATGTCCTCCCCTGCTTCAGTCAGAGACCCTTCTCAGTAGACATCTTTGTCCCTCTAAGGCTCCACTATTGTCTTTGAGCACTTTCTTCCATGACCTTACAAGATACCCCCACCAAAATCTTTTTTATTCTTTCTTACCCAAGCCTTGAAATAGCCAGTTTTCAAAGGCCTTTTATTCCCTTTGATTGAAAAAGTATGTTAAACCAAGTCTAGTTGGTTATTGCTGGTTATCGTTTACAGGTCCCCTTGGATGACAGAGCAAAGAAAGGGCTATTTATTAATGCTACTGTTTCCATGACTTGTAAGATGTTCTTTGTACTCCCTTCCCAAAGTTTAGTGCTGGCAGGACAGCTGGTCTAACCGCCTAGAGTACTAATGAAGATGGATCATTTGCTCTCACCTGCCCTGATGCGCTTATGCAACAAGAAAGAATGCAGGAGCAGAGAGGCCTCCTGAGATGTAGGACACACAGGGAGGACCGCTTTCCCACATTGTCCCTAAGGCCTGAGGACTCTACTGACTTTAGAATCTCAGTGCCTTCTTTGGGAAAATGAAAATTGTCCTTTCTAGGATGAATACTAAATTCTACGAACACAAGTAGATTCAATAAGACATACCTCAGAGAAGGTGGTGAAGACAGAAGTTAGCTGGCAAGGAGAAGGGCAATTTTGTTGTGCTCTTTCAAGAGCGATCCAACCAGAGAATTTTTTTAATTCACCTGTGGGCTTGATTTGCATAACCCTGGTGGCCCAAGATAAAGAGATACATGTGTTCCTCCTGGAGGCCTTAAAGTCGCTCAAGCAAAAGCATCAGATAATTTTCAAAGACGTTCCTGCATAGGGGGTTGTAGAAAATTTGCACTCATAAACGCAGAACGATGAAGATAAGAAAAATAGCATAATTCATGATAGATCAAAACGGAGAGAAAAGCTTCCAAGCAAGGGCCTGGGAAATTCTCAGAATTTCTCTGTACTAAAGGTACTTTCGGCTTAACCAGAGTCTTTTATTTTTATATTTTACCACTTTGGATCAGATAATTGTAGATTTAACTGAAGCTATGAAATAGCTGATGCATTTGTAGGACTCTGAGGACAGGATCCCTTTCAAATGCTATGCAGAGAAAATGCGCAGTACAGCAACTTCTGTGGACTTCTGTTTCTATCCATGGATCACATACGATGGCATATATATATATTGCTTATATATGTTATATATTATATATATATTGCTATATATAATATTATTATATATATAATATATATATTGCTAATGTTTGTGCCTATATTTTATCCTAGAAAATGAGCATACGTATAAAGTTACCCTGAAACCTATCTGTAAGAGTAAAGAATTTCACAACACACATTGTTTACTAACACACTGTTTTTAGTTACACTGGGGAAAAAATATAATATGATCAATGCATTTGATTCCTGCAAAGGATACTTAGTACTTCAAAGACAGGAAAGTAAGCCCACCCAGCTGAAAAGGCTTTTGTCTTTTATACCTGACTCAAGGAGGAACCTGGGTGTTTCTCAATGGTTGAGGTTCAACCTTATGATCTATATTGGATTAGTTAGCATATAAGAAGAAGGGAAAGCCTTGGGAATGAAGTGTGGTATCTGGAGCGTGGAGCAGCTTGGCATGTATGCCCACCAGGGATTCTCGGAGAGGGAAAGTCAGGATAGATGGGTGAGTCAGAAGCATGCCTACAGGACACATCTGATAAGTTCCCGAAGACTGGTGGCCCAAGATCCAGAGATGCAGGCACTCTTTCTGTAGGCTTTACAGCAACCCAAGCAGGAGAATTGTTTCCAAAGATCTCCCCTTAGAAAGACGTTAGAGAGGGTTTGTTCTCATAAACAGAGAAGTATAAAGGTAATGGAAACCTCCCAAACAAGTACCTAGAAAAGAGAAAACAATTCAAAACAGGGGGAAAAGTTCAGGGATCTGCTTCTAGATTTGTAGCCAGGATAAATCAATACTTAGAATTTTTCTAAAGACAGACTCATGTGTGGCACAAACTCTAGTATCAGAGAAGGAAAAGGATCATTGGAGACAAGACAACTTAAGTGTGTGAGAGAACACTTAAAGAGAAGACAAACTGCCCTGGCAGGTACCCAGGCACATGCTGGCACACACAAACTACACACAGGCACACACAAGCACATGGACACACAGACCTTAATACTGGCCACACTGAAGGCCCATACTAACAGAAAAACTGGCTAAAGCAGGCTGACAAATACAAAATAGCAAAGGCCTCTGACCTCGAGTCTATAACAAAAGCTACATTTGGCCAGGAATAATTAAATGGCACATTATGTCACTGTCTATTTTAATGGACATCTGAAGTTAGACAATGTGTGATGATTCAGAGCCCCCCAAGGCCCAGTGATAGCCATATTGTCTCATGCCAGATATCTATATCAGCACGATTTTGTATAGACAGCAGTTCTCTACAACAATAATATTTGATTTGAATGACTTCTTTTTATGTTTCAACATCTTGTTGTTGTAAAATATTATTTTAAGGTGTGTTGCATTACATTTGTTTATGCTGTGGGATATTTGTTTAATGATGCAAAGATTGTTGCTCTTTTTGGTTTTTTTCGAGACAGGTTTCTCTGTAGCTTTGGAGTCTGTCCTGGAACTAGCTCTTATAGACCAGGCTGGCTCGAACTCACAAAGATTTGCCTGCCTCTGCCTCCCAAGTGCTGGGATTAAAAGCATGCGCTACCATGGCCTGGTTGATCGTTGCATTCTTTTATGTTGCATTTGTTTAACTCTGTGAAGCTGTGTTACTTTGCCTGCCTAAAACACCTGATTGGTCTAATAACAAAATGAATGGCTAATAGCTAAGCAGGAGAAAGGATATGTGGGGCTGGCAGGCAGAAAGAATAAATAGGAGGAAAAGAAGATAGGGAAGAAGCAAGAGAGATTGAGAAGCAAGAGAAGGAGGACTCCAGGGGCCAGCCACCCAGCTACACAGCAAACCATGGAGAAAGAAGTAAGAAAGGGCACGTGGGATGAAGATAAAAGCCCAGAAGCAAAAGGTAGACATAGCTAAAAATACGTCAAACTAATGTCGGGTGTTTATAAGTAAGAATAAGCCTCTATGTGTCTTTATTCGGGAGCTGGGTGCAGTCCCCCCACCAAAAAAAGAGTAAAGAGTAAAAAACAAACAGCAACATTTAGCTATCACACAGGTATGATGTTAAATGAAGTTGTGTTGCTAGCAGGTTTGTGAGAAGTGTCCCTTTATAACAGTACAAAGTGGAGCAGAGCATGCTGTGTTGACTCCCATTTCCTTCCATAGATCACTTCCGGGGGCATGGTAAACAATCATTTTTGTTATATTTTACTGATGATTGTGTGTACCTCCTGTCCTAAGAAATAGGCAATTGCATAGACACATGATGTTTGCTAAAATATTCTTATTAGTAACATTGGAACTTAAATGATGAAATATGAAAGGACTTAGATAATGAATCTTAGTTTAGTAAACTAGTAGTTGTAGATTCTCTTCCTAAAACCATGAATGTTGGGAAGAAGGGAAAGCAATGTAGTCACAGTGGAAAATATTATAAAGTTTCCTCAGAAACTAGAAGCAAGAAAGGCCATATGATCAAACAATCCCGAGGTAAACGTATGAGAGATTTATCTACTCTCCTACATTCATTGCAACATTATTTATAATAACAAGTATATAAAGATAACCTAGAGACCAAAATCAATGAGTGAATAAAATTATGTTATACACACATAACAGAATGCTATTTAATGAAAAAAATTAAGGAACCCTGTCATGTGTGAGATTGTATGTATGACCTTGGATGACATGATACTAATTGGGGCAGATGCACAACACTATATATGATCTCATTCATATATGAAATCTTAGAAAGTTAAAATCACAGAATCGGAGGATGGCCTGATGATTCTCAGGACCTGGGAGTTATGGACTTAGAGGGCAACTCTTAATGAGAAGATATGAATTTCTATCCCAAGAGGAAATTTTTTATTTATCTCTTGTAGAACACATGTGGTGATGGATGCATGCATCAGTTCATAGTAATCATTACACAATGTCGCATAGCTGCTGTATTGTCCATCTTGAATATATTTAATCACTATAGTGATTACAAACCATAAGATATAATAGCAAGTGTTGTCACAAACGTAGAGAAATCAGGATATTCATGCATTACTTAGGAGACCATAAAAAAGGTACAGCCACCCTGAAAAGTGTTTGGCACATTTTAAAGACCATGTATTTATTTACCATACCAGCCACAAACTTTATCTCCAGGAATTTACAAAGAGGAAATAAAAACATTTTAATGAAAACATTTGTTTGGTAAGGTTCGCAATAGCATTAATAATAATAGTTAAACATCACAAACATCCCAGATGTCGATCAAATGATCAATGCACTTTAAATTTTTAATTACCAACTCAAGAAATCATATCATTCAGTATTTTAAAATATAATTCACAATATGGATGAACCAAAAAGAATAATCCTGATGGGAGGAAGTAGATACAAAGGAAATTTTGCTTAATTCTATTTGTACAAAACATCCAGAAAGGCAATTAAGTGGAGAAAGAATGGATAACCTAGAGCTAAGCCTGGGAAAGGGCAGCCACAAACAGATGTAAGAGAATTTAGGGTGATGTAAGTGGCCTACAAGCAGCTGTGCTATAGCTATGTGTTTACTTGCTAAGAAAAGATCATTGAATCGTATCCTTTGGCCAGCTCCATAGTATATAAATACCACAATAACTTGCAATTTTTTTTAAGTAAAATAGCATTTTTAATAATAATTGCTAGGTGGTAGGTATATAAAGTTTAATTCCCTGTGATTTTCTTTCAAGACATCTAAATTATGGTTTAAATTTTAAAAAAAAATAGTAGCTTCTCACTGAAAGCTTACTGGTTTGAACACTTGAGCTCCCTTGCCCAGAGACTATTCTAGGCTGAGTCTCTCAGTTCAGGAGAAAGGGACCCCTCCTCGGATGTAACACCATGCTTAGTGGTGCCGTGTTGTTATCATTTAAATGGCAGTATGAGAGAGAAAGACATCGTGCACCAGAGTTCACATAGAGGGGATTTGCCTAGGGGGAAAAGGATCATAAAGAGAGGGGAGGGGAGGAGGAGAGTGGCCTCTGGGGACAAGAGCAGAAGAGAATAGAGAGGCAGAGAAAAAGAGGAAGACAGAGAGACAGGCAGAGAAGAAGAGAAAGAGAAAGGAACAGACAGAGAGAAAGAGACGGTTGGAAGGTGAGCAGGGCCTTTTTGTGATCATTTGAGGTATGACGTTTTAATGAATTTTTCTGTTAAGAATTTTTTTAAATTTATTGATTTTTATTGAGCTCTATATTTTTTCTCTGCTCTCCTCCCTGCCTCTCCCCTCACCTCCAGCCCTCTCCCAAGGTACCAATGGTCCCAATTTGTTCAGGAGATCTTGTCTTTTTCTACTTCCCATGTATATTATGTCTATGTATGTCTCTCTTAGGGTCCTCATTGTTGTCTAGGTTCTCTGGGATTGTGATTTGTGAGCTAATTTTCTTTGTTTATGACTAAAAACCACTCCCAAGTGAATACATGTGATAATTGTCTTTCTGTGTATGGGTTACCTCACTCAAAATGCTGTTTTCTAGCTTCATCCATTTGCCTGCAAAATTCAAGATGTCATTATTTATCTCTTCTGTGTAGTACTCCATTGTGTAAATGTACCACATTTTCCTTTTCCATTCTTCAGTCGAGGGGCATTTAGGTTGTTTTCAGGTTCTAGCTATGACAAACAATGCTGCTATGAACATAGTTGAGCACATGTCTTTGTGGCACTATTGAGCATCCTTTGGATATATGCCCAAAAGTGGTATTACTGGGTCTTCAGGAAGGTTGTTTTCTAATTTTATGAGAAATCATCACACTGACATCCAAAGGGGCTGTACCAGCTTACATTCCCACCAGCAATGCAGAAGTGTTCCCTTTACACCACGTGCTCTCCAGTGTAAGTTGTCATTAGTGTTTTTGATCTTGGCCATTCTTACAGGTATAAGATGGAATCTCAGAGTTGTTTTGATTAGCATTTCTATGATGGCTAAAGATGTTGAACATTTCCTTAAGTGTCTTTCAGCCATTTTAGATTCCTCTGTTGAGAGTTCTCTGTTTAGGTCTGTACTCCATCTTTTATTGGATTATTTGTTCTTTTGATAAACCAATTTCTTGAGTTCTTTGTATATTTTGTAGATCAGACCTATGTCTGATGTGGGATTAGTGAAGATCTTTTCCCATTCTGTAGGCTATCATTTTGAGAAAGAATATGCTTCAGAGTAAATAGACTTGATGCTTATGGTCAACTTCCTTGCAAGGTCAAGTTATAAAAGTTCACTTCCTGAGACAAGATTTATTTCCAGAAAAAGACATTGCCACAGAAACTATTCAAAAATGAGCATTTCAAAGCTTGTCATAGGTATTTGCCAAAAGTATGTGTTTGGGTTACCTCATATTCCAATGAAGGAAATAGCACCATTTTTAAAAGATTTATTTTTATTAATGTCTATGTTTATATTCATGTGTATGTGCAACATGTCTATGCAGGTGTCTGTGGGAGACAGAAGATAATATGAGACTCCATGAAGATGGAAGTTATAAGAAACCTGATATGAACACTGGAAACCAAACTTGGGTTTGCACAGAGATTATCAAGCTTCCCTAACCACTAGGAAATCTTTCTAACCCCCTAAAGATTTTCTCGATAAACAGTGGAGTTTACAATTTTATTAAGAACCATAACTAGGGCATTAATGGCTTTAAGTTGTCAGTTTACAGAATGTAAAATTAAGATTTAGGAATTTAAGTGCCATTAAGTAGTTCATTACATGAAGTAAAACCTTGAGACCAGAGGACCTGAGAAATGAAAAGAACAATGACAGTCAGTCTTCTCTTGTGGATCCTACACAGAGATTCACCCAATCTTCTGGGACTATGGGAACCTGATGACAAAATCCCTGATCCACTGTAGACTTCAGGGAAAAACTGTGATCATAATAATATCCCCAGGGATATGTAGCTCCATTAAAACTCAGCATGCTTCAAAACGTGTCACCATAATTGCACCACGGTGTCTTCTGCAAAGAAAAAAATAAAGGAGGTCAAAAATGTCAGAAGAAATTACTTCAAACTCCTTGAGAAGTGTGCCATGAAATTTTCAAAGGGGAAAAACTGAATTGGACATATTAATTTCTCCTTTTATGAGCAACTAAACTCTGACTGCTCCTGGCATCTGCACACGTCCTGCTGTGGGTGTATTGGACCATTTCTACTGCCTCAGCTCTGCCTTAGTTGTGGATCTTGCCCAGATGAGGGATTGTTAGTAGGCCTTGAAAAATTAGAAGATTGTGAAGTGGAAAAGACACTTAGCTCATGTGAGATAAAACAGCAGAGGAACTACATACACATGAGACACAGCAATCAAACCACAGAGTAAAAAGGACAGGGATATTAGGCCGAGAGCATCCTGTGGTGTAGAATCTTCCAAGGAGTTCAGGGGATAAGAGGATGCTCTCAGGGAGTTTCTTGCTAGCCTGATAGATTGCAGACTGTAACAGAGATCTATTGAGCATCAGCTTTGGAATTATTTAATAATGTTTGTATATCTGAAATTAGGAATATCAGATAAGCTAATTGACTTCTTTGTTTGTACAATATTCAACACAATTCTATTCTAAATCCCAAATAGAAAAGCCACTTTCAGAATTCACAATATTAAAGCGAGGAACACATGTTTCTATGCCTTTCATAACACATTGGTTTGGTAGGGTCACTTTTTTTCTGTGTATTATGAGCATGGAATATCAATAACACAAATGTAAGATTTTGCTACTAAGTCTTCATTACTTAGGAATAACTTATTTTGAAAATGGTATTCTTACTTGTATGCAATACAGAAAAGGCATATGTTGCCATAAGTGCGGCGATTGGTTGCACAGACTGGAAGATACTCTTTGCTACAATATCCAAAAGGTTGAAACGTATCACACAGTCGCTACAACACACAAGGATATCATAAACGTATTAGAGCATAGGCTTTTAAATAAACTGTTTTTACTATTAGTATGTAATGTCACACAAAAAGGTTTAAATATCATCTACACATGGATATAAACGACATATAACATATATAAAACATGTAATTATTACATTTATAGTTTTATGTCTCTGCTAAATAGAACACAACACAGCTGGTGTAACATGATCTTGTAAGGCAGCCAACACACATTGTAACATCTGTGCTTCCCCACCAGACATTTCCTTCATAGCCCATCACCAAATTTAACTTTTTATTGATTATTCTCTCATTCTTTGTAATTTCTCTAATATTCAATGCACATATTTACTGTATATTTACATGGCAATACATCTCATGTATGCTCATTTTAATAAAAACACATAATTAATTTTAGATACTTTGGTAATTTATACAAAGAAATCAATGCTATACATGTTATATACATGTGACTTTTCATACATTCTTGTGACATATATGTCACAGATATATAGATATTTAGAAGGACAATTTATTTATTTTCAAATTTAGTATTTATTTTCAAAATAACATTCTACAATGTGAGTATATGGAAGGCACTGTTTTTAATGTTAAGTTAAGCATTGAACTGTACCCCACTGGGTTGTATAGATATTGAATTATATATCTGATTATCAATGGCTGAAATTTGGAATTAGGATACTAACTGTTAAACTTTGTATAAATAATAAGTTGCCCAGAGCTCTGGGAGTCCAGTTGAAAAGAAGGAGGAGGGATTATATGAGCAAGCTGGGTCAAGATAAGACAGGGAAACCCACAGAGAGAGCTGACCTGAACTTGTCATAGTTCATGGACTCTGGATCAACAGGAAGGGAGTCAGCATGGGACCAACCTAGCCCTTCTTCATATGGGTGACAGTTGTGTAGCTTGTTCTTTTCTGGGGGCCCTACAGAGGGACCAGGACCTGTCCCTGATACTGGCTCTTTTGAAACCTGGTCCCTAGAGTAGAATGCATTGCCCAGCCTTGAAGGGAGAGGGAGGAGGTTGGTCCTGCCTAGACCTGATATGCCATGCTTTGCTGACTCCCATGGGAGGCTTTACCCCTTTTGAAAGGAGAATGAGGAGGAGTGGTTGGGGGGAGGGGTGGAAAGGAGGTGGGGTAGGGAAGTAGAGGACAAAAGGGAGGGGAAACTGTGCTTGGTATGCAAACTAAATTTAAAAAAAAAGATACTCTCACATCTTGCATCAATAATAAACTATCTTGCAGTTCAGGATTGCTGTTTTGAACTTATTGTAACAAAATATATCATGTTTTAAGTTTTGAACAGTTTATTTTCTTTGATAAATTTTACATTAAATTACTCAGTTTATAAAAAAAGAACATTTTACATTTTCAATTTCTGGATGAAATGATAGTAACTTACGTGTATATAAAATGATCTTTTTATAATGGAACTTTCTGAAAACAAAACAGAGAAGACAGATAAGATGTATTAAAAAACCTTGTTCATATTGTCTTTGTAAGCAGTACCTACATTTACATGTAGCACACGTCTATGTGAATTGTAAACGCTATAAGGAATAGATGAGAATTTTGTGTCATTGGTAAACAATAACTAAAAATACATGCAAGCTCAGAAAATTCTAATTCATAGATATATATGTATACCAGGGAAAGCGGTCTTTTATACTGCTCTCATATACAAAAGTATTATCTTCCATTTGTTAATAGACTTGGATATATTAATTTTATACAATTATTAAGTGATATACTCTGACCTCAGAGTTCAAAATATCTTTTGAGTGTTCACTTGACTTGAAAAAAAAACTGTAATCAGCTGTAATTCAATGTTCTAAGCAATGTTTAACAAATGCCTCACTTGACCTTGATAGTTGATAAAACACCTGCTAAAGGGGCCTTATCTAAGACAGCCAAAAGCTGTCAAATAAACTGCATCTTCATAGAATGGCGTATTTAAAGATATTAGTCTGTTCTCAACTTTGCATTTGACAACAGCATTTTGTTAGAAATCTGGAGGACAAATGAGCAGACACTGAAAGCCTGCCCAGCCTGTCCTAACCCACTGCTCTCTTCAAACTTCTCTAAGTGGACTAGTTAGAAGAACAATCCACTGACAACAAGACATTCCTAACATGACCAGTTCAAGGACGACAACCCCAGTGAGTCAAGCTCATTCAGTCATTTCGGGTGTTTCCGAGGTTTTGCCCCCCCCCCCCCTGAGTTTTTTTAGATTATGTTTAAGGTTCTCATCTAGTACAGCAAAATGTACTCACCAGAACAAAGAAGAAAGGACAAGGTGATGTACATAACTTGAACTCCTGAGAAGACCAACATTTTATGAAGATACACAACAAACTTTGGAATGTCAGTAAACACGGTACCTTTGACAGCAAATAAAAAAAAAAAAAAGACAACAACCAGAGATCTGTTGACAGAGATGCTTGATTCTAAGGAAGCATTTCCATCCACCCAGATTCCTAATTAAGGGAAAGTTCCCTTTCTCTGTTTCTAAAATATAATTCAGCAAGGTCTAAAAATATAATCAGAGAACAACCAGAAATTAAAAGTTATAGAGAGATAATAAATAGATAAATAGGTAAAGAAATAATTATCAAAGTGGAAAAATACTAACAAAGAATATCTGCTAATTTGTTTGTGTGTGTGTGTGTGTGTGTGTGTGTGTGTGTGTGTGTAAGACAGAGCAGGGGAAGAAAAGGTGTCATTTAAATCAATATTTCCTTTTTTTAAAAAAGGCTCCATTGTCATTATTTTAGGAAGGGCACTAACCTAGAGAAGTCCTCAGCAAGGCTATGTCTCTGGGAGACCCACATGACCTACCTCACACAGAGATATTTGGTTTAAGGACAACAGTTCAGAGGCTGTGGCTATTTTGTTCATTCCAATGTTCACTTTTATCTCCTCCCTCAGAGTCTTCCAGAGAAGTCTCCAGTTCATCTATGAGTGATGGGCTCTATGGGCTGAGAGGATTGCACAGGGAAGATAAGACACGGAGACTTAGTATACTCTCTCTGGAGGTCGTAAAGCAGGTCATGAGTGAAGCCTGTGTTCAACAGATCTTTTCTTGGCCAGATATTCAGGGACAGTTTGTCCTCATGAACTCATAAGTACTAAATGAATGAAGTGCTCAATTAATCCAGGAAAGGGAAGAAATATCAATCTTTTCCAAATAAATGAGGTATAAGAAGAAAAGAGAATCAATGAGAAACAATGAGGTTGACAATGACATTTAGACATGGGCATAGGTTATTAACCTTTTAAATTAATATGTGCTACAATCACAGCAATCTTCTGACTCTGGTGACGACATTGCTCTGCTGTCTGTCAAAGCAGAGAACTGATGGTTAGGAGAAAAGGCCTGAACATCACAGGGCCAAATGCTCCCCTGGGAGTCTCAGCTATAGCTTAGTTCAAGAACACTCCTCCAAAACAGAATTCAAAAGAACAGAGCAGAAGAGAGCACAGGCTGAGGGAAAGCGACCCTGTCGTCTTTGCTAATTGCTTCTCTCCATCTTTTCTGCAGCTATGCACACTATAGGAATGGATTCTCTCTGTGCCTGGCCTGACGCACCCTTTCCTACTGCTGTGCTTCTTTATCCTGGAGTACATCGGGAAACATGTCAAAATTTTGAAGAAACGCTTATTTACAGTCTGAATGTCATTAAATCTAGAACATTAAAAGTATAAGACATGGACTTGTATTTCTACCTCTTATTTGAAGGAAATCTCAAACTAAAAGTAAAATTTTAATACAGTATATCCTGATTGCAGTTTCCCTTCCTCCTAGGTCCTCCTCAAGTTACCCTACCAGAATCCACATGCCTATTTTCTCTCTATCTAAAAAAGAATGTTAATAAAATATAATCAAATAAAATTTTTAAAAAATCATCCTGAGTGAGGTAACCCAAACTCAGAAAGACAAATATGGTATTTACTCACTCATAAGTGGATATTAGATGTAAAGTAAAGAATAACCAAGCAACAAATCACAGTTCCAGAGGAGCTGGTCACAAGGAGGACTCTAAGAGAGTCCCATGGATCAGCCTGAGAAGGGGACTGAAAGATGAGATCTCCTGACTAAACTGGAGAAAGACAAAGAGTGAAAAGGAGGGAAGGGGACTGAGAATAAAGGGAGCGAGTGGTTCTCCGATTCTTCTGCTCTTGGGAACCTTTTCCTCCTATATTGGGTTGCCTCCCCCAACCCTCATATGAGGACTTGTACCTAATTTTATTGTGTGGCTTAAATGGTAGCCCATTTCCTACTTTCTTTCATTTCCTTTGCACACATTCTTTTACATTTAGTTTGTTTCAGATAAAGGGGAGACCCACCACAGACGACAAGGAAAGAGTCACAGTCACTACCTCAGCAAGGATCAGAGACAGTATACTTCCTGCCCCAGTGTGCTTGCTCCTGTACCTATGTGAGCAGCAGACTTGTAGTGGAGGCGTTAGTTTAAACATTAGCTGAGAGAAGTCTAGTCTAAAAATCTTAGATCACAAGCCAGTGCTTCAGTGTGGATACGTTTGATGCCCTTCAGGCAGCGGGTCCTGAGACAGAGAGGAGGATAGACTGGTGTGTTTGAGGGCCTGGAGGAGGCAGAGAGAAGATGGGCTTTTGCATTCTGGAAACCTCCAGTTCGGCCTCACTTTATGAGTCATTATGTTGTAACCACAAGCGTAGGGATAATATTGTTACTGAGAACATAAACAAAAAAGAGAGATTACGGATAAATAGAAAAATCTTTCTTAAAACGGAAAGTTCTAGCATCTATAAAGTGGTACTGGGAAAATCTGATTAAAAGGTGAGAGCTCACATTGTACTACCATCTTACAGCTGGGTGCATTTTGTGTGAGCCAAGAGAAATTATTTGAAGAGCCTTCTATTCAGGGTCCTTGGAAGTACATACCAAGTGAGGAGACTGTGCGAAGAGAAAAGAAAGAGGGAACTCTGCAATATTCTAGATGGTCCCTCAATTAGACTATGATAAAGTATCTGTCCTCATCCCATGGAGCTCCACATTCAAGAAGATCCCTGAACTAGAATACACTGAAATATGTTCTCATCCCATAGAGCTCCACATTCAAGACGATACCTGAACTAGAATACACTGAAATATGTTCTCATCGCATAGAGCTCCACATTCAAGACGATCCCTGAACTAGACTACATTGAAGTATCTGTCCTCATCACACAGAGTTGCACACACCACCACGCTCTCCCATTTCCCCCAAGTCTGCTGAACAAAAGGAGTACAACCCTACAGGAATGGATCCCACAGCAGTAGATCCTCCTCTCAACAGCCTTTTCTTGAGCTGACAGAACTCCATTCAAGGAAAGCTGGACATCTTGGTATCACCATTGATGAACTCATTGATTTCTCAAGTCATTCGTCATGTACGGATTTTGATTGGTCAGTCATGACGGGCCGTGGGGTATCTTCCTTCCTGTCTGTGTGTGAATGTGTGGAGAATTAAAAACTGGCTGCTGCCCTTTATTTATGCAAAGCCACCTCAGAATCCAGTTTACCCTGTGCTCTCCAGCTTCTCCCTTGGGAAAACCATTCCCCACCCCCACGCCTTCACACACACCTTTCTGTTCCTCATCTTCACCTGCTTCCCTCAGATCTCCACTCTATTAGAAAAGATAAATCTCTGCCTACATAGACTTTTTTATTTAAACAAAGTAACTGTTGTTTACAGTGAGTTTGGGGGGGGGATGACTTTCCTGGTTCTTGAATCACAGGATGCCACATTTCATAACTATTCTTAATGGTTAAATATAAGTAAAAAATTTTAAAAAAAAAACTGCCTTCTTTCTCAACAGACTAACAGAGGCCTTCCAAATTCCCTAAAGGGCACACATGCCTCTGCCTTCAAAGGATTCCTCAGAACCTGTGGGTGCAGTATCCTACCCCACGGAGAAAGCTGTTCAGAATTGCCTTTTCAGTGTTCAATAACCAGAATCAGGAAGAAGATTGGAAGGAATAGAGAGGAGAGAAGGGGCCCAAATAATTGTCCTTGACCCTGCATGTGCTACCGGCCAGAGGCACAGACTCACTTCCCTCCTAATAAGACACAGAAATAACAAGGGCACTTAGACCTGCTTTAGGTGCTATGCACAGGAAGGTGCCATATGAATGATCATAGATCCCTCATGATCACTTCCACTATGTCAGGAGTCACAAGCCTGGCAAAAGGAAGTGAATTAAACTATTTCTCAGAATAGGAAAGGGCTAAATCCTTCATCAAAGTCAAATTTCAGAACTGAGGGTTCCGGGAAACAGGCTGACTCAGGATGCTAATACCTTATCTACAGTGAAGTATCCCAGGTTACCATAAACAGAAAAGTAAAATAGTAACAATAATAATATGCTTGTTGATTGCAGTACATTGAGCTCCATAGAGACAGCGCCGGGGCAAGCGAGAGCCAGACGGGCACTGGGTGACTCTGTGCCTCGTGGACGAAAATCAACTAAACATGGGCAAAGGAGAGCCTAAGAAGCCGAGAGGCAAAATGTCCTCGTATGCATTCTCTGTGCAAACCTGCCGGGAGGAACACAAGAAGAAGCACCCGGATGCTTCTGTCAACTTCTCAGAGTTCTCCAAGAAGTGCTCAGAAAGGTGGAAGACCATGTCTGCTAAAGAAAAGGGGAAATTTGAAGACATGGCCAAGGCTGACAAGGCTCGTTATAAAAAGAAAAATGAAAACCTACATTCCCCCCCACACACCAAAGGGGAGACCAAAAAGAAGTTCAAGGACCCCAATGCACCAAAGAGGCCTCCTTTGGCCTTCTTCTTGTTCTGTTCTGAGTATCGCCCCAAAATCAAAGGAGAACACCCTGGCTTATCCATTGGTGATGTTGCAAAGAAACTGGGAGAGATGTGGAACAACACTGCTGCAGATGACAAGCAGCCCTA